>NC_091741.1:106493183-106723183 GCF_043380555.1 Nothobranchius furzeri
TGGGGCTGTGTTGGGACGGGAGGGGGGGCTGATGAGGAGGTGTGCAGCCATACTCAGGTAGAACGGATCTCAGGCTGTGGATGGAGGTGGCATTATTTCATATGGGCTCGACACACGGGAGGCGACAAACGACCGCGATCAGCGAAATTTGTCGCTGTCGCTTTTATTACCTGACACACGGGAGGCGACCCGCGGCAGGAGCCAGCGGAAAAACCGTCTACGCGTTCTGTTCCATGGCTTACGTTGTTTTGTCTGGCTGTGTCAGGTTGGAGGGAATTAAGGTTATTTAAGCGTTTCAGAGTTAATAAAGCGGTAGATATGATGTTTCACAAGGTGCTGCTAGAGTTATGTGAAATCTTACTTGTGATTTTACTATAAAACATAATAATAATCAACTTCTCCTCCATGTTTGCTCGGAGACGTACGGAGCATTCTGTCCGCTCATTGGTCAGTGAATGAAACCTCCGTTGATTGGTCCTCGTCTGAGCGACAGCGACGAAAAGTTGAAAATGTTTCAACTTTCTGGGATCGTGTTGCTGGGTCGTCCGTGCACGACACGTGCACGAGCGCAAAATTTCACATGCACGTTTTTCGCGTTTCGCTTAGTAGGAGGGAGACCCGCGATTATCGCTTTGTCGCGCATGTCTCATTGGAAATGAATGGAGGAGAGGCGATGTCGCCTCCCGTGTGTCGAGCCCAATAGTCTGGATATTCCCAGTACATCCGGATACTGCAACATTCCTTTTGTTTGTTTGTTTCTCGTTAAACAACAACGTTGGACAGAACTCTGATTTTTGTAGGAGTCCAGTTGCTCTGGCCCGCGTAGCTCGCTGTCTCTGAAGGATGGCGTGGAAGCACATCCACGATCACCTGACCAATGCTTAACCCGAACCCCTCCGAAGCAAACAGCTGCTTTTCCAGTTAACAGTTGACTCTCGGTGTGTCTAAAGGGCAGTACACATTGAGCCTCGAAGTGAGCTGACTGGCTCATAAGCGGGTCAGAAACATATTGAGGCGCCAGACCGCTGATCGCTGGCTGTGAACCTGGATGAGATTCCTGCAATTAATGCTAAAGTTTACTGGAGGCCACTGTGCAGAAATGTGTACACAAAATACAGCCCTCAGCTTAAATGAGTACACCCCACTACATCTGTCAGAAAACCTTTAGTTTCCTTTCAGAATCAGCACTCATGAGATACCATACTACAGAAAACTCCCACAAGATTTGGTCTTTTTCACACACAAAAGTAATTTCCCTAAATAATCCATTCAAGTGCATGTTCCAAAATGAGTACACCCCAATCATAGTAAGGAGAAAAGCCACACTTAGGACTACACCATTCAAATTAACACGTTTGCAGCCACGAGTGAGTGGAATGAATCATTTAAGAGGTGCCCAGCAGACAGGGGACTATAAAAGGACATTACTGAACAAAGAAAAGTTCTTCCTGTTTCATGATGTCAGCAACGACTCCACATGAAAGAGAAATGTCACAAAATCTGAGAAAGGAAATCATTGCTTTGCACAAAAAGGTGAGGGCTACAAGAAGATCAGTAAAGCTTTATGTCAGTCAGAATACTGCAACAAAAGTGATCTAAACATTTAAGATGGAAGTGCAACCATCTTACAGAGACGTCCAGGCCGTCCGCAGAAGTTAGCATCTGGACAGGAGCATCTTCTGATGAGAAGGGCTGAAGAAAATCACCATGCACGTCCACTGCAGTTAGCAACAGCAGTAGAAAGCCAGACTGGAGTGATCGTTTCCCGTGACATCATACGGCGCACACTGCAGAGGAATGACATGCGTGGTTATCGTCCATGAAGCAAGCCTCTCCTAAAGCACGTGTTAACATCTCGACAGGAGCGTGTTCTCTGATACTCTTTAGTTCATTTATTCTGTGTGTAACTTCACAATCCATTACATTTTTTTGTTTGTTTTCTTTTTTGTTTGTTTTTTAACACAGTGCAGTAATAAAATAGTTGTTTACCTGGAGGCTGACATGTTTTGGCTAGCGACGCTTGCCATCATCAGAGATCGCCGGTGTTGGTTCCGTTTATCCGCGGCAGCAGAGGACGGTGTCGCCCTCTACTGCCAGTATCCTCCTTGCCGATGACACAGTCCCATGCACGATCCAATGTGTATATTCCACCATCTCTGTCCATGGTCCTGTGCCCACGTCTCCTTATCTCTGTCGCGTCCTTGATCCATCCTTTGTATTTTTGTGGTTCTGTGTTTCTGATCCGTGTACCGTCCCAGTCCATTATATGGTTTTCTCTCGTGCAGGGGTCTGTTGCGACTGGTTTCTTTATTGTGCTTTCTGCTCTTGTGTCTGACTTGTTTTCCTCTCACACTCACTTGGTGTTCTATTGTTTATGCGTTGAGGTGGCGTCTGGTTTTCCCTATGTATGTTTTAATGCAGAGTTTGCATAGGATTTTGTATATAACTCCACATCATTTGTCCGCTGATATCTTGTCTTTAGGGTGTTCCAGTCTTCTTCTGACTGTCATGTACGGTTTTGTTATTTACTCTTTCCGTTATGCCTTACATGTATGGCAGGGTTAATACTGGTAGTGGTTCTGGTCTTTGTGTTTCTGGTTCTTCTTGTTGGTTTGTTTTTGTTTTCTATTTGTGTTATATATTTTTGTAGTTTTCCTTTTCGTATTGCCCGTGTTGGGCATCTGCAGGTTCTCAATGTGCTTTGTATGAGTTGGTCCTCTAGTTTGCGATCCTGTTCTGTTATGGGCCATTCCCATCTGTACCGGGTCGGCCCGGGCCGGGTAGCGTAGGTTGTTTACATATCTGGGTGGCCTGGTATTTTTCCAGGCCAACCAAGGTTCATTTTCAGCCCTCTTCTCGAGGGGGTCTGCTTCAGGCCGACCAGGGCCAACACACCCACTGCTGACAGCAAATTCACACCTTCCATTAGAGCAAGCCTCTGATTGGTGGGAAGAATCAGCCCACACGGGCTTAAGGCAAGGATGTGTGGAATCAACCGGGCCGGGCTGGGGCCGACTGGGGCTACCCGGCCCGGGCCAACCCGGTGCAGATGGGCATGGCCCATTATTATATTTGCTCTGTGGTATAACGTTCTGATAACTGGCATTTTATGCATACTTCATCCTCTGCTGCCAGCGGAAAAGCAGAAGTGACACCACCAACACCAGCGAGCACTGATAATGGCTAGAGTCGCTAGATAAGGCAAACAACTTTTTGCACAGGACTTAAGTGCTTTCCCTGTAATCAGAAGGTTACAGGTTCGAGCCCTGCTCAATCGGTCACTGTTGTTGTGTCCTTGGGCAAGACACATAACCCACCTTGCTACTGGTGGTGATCAGAGGGACCGGTGGTGCTTGTGTACGGCAGACTCACCTCTCAGTGTGCCCCAGGGCAGCTGTGGCTACAATGTAGCTCATCACCACCAGGGTGTGAATGGGTGAATGACTGTGTTGTAAAGCGCCTTGAAGGTTCCAGGACTCTAGAAGGTGCTATATCAAATACAGACCATTTACTGATTATTTTATTCCTGTGAGGTGTCAAAAAAAAACAAAGTCATGGATTAGTGACATGGTTTGGGTAATGCGTTTGACCCAAGACATGCAGAATCACACACTCACAGATCTAACCCCGGGTTTCCACGGGAGCCGTCAGCAGCACGTTACTGCAGCAGCACGTCTTGCTCGCGTAAGCTGCTGCTTGGCCCTTCCCACGAGACGCGAATCAGCAGGGGAGCAGCTGTCACCGACAGAGCACGAAGTCACACGAGTAACTTCGTCAGTAAACAAAACAACAAGCAGGAGAAAACTACAACATGGCTCCAAAATGTTTGTGTTTTTATGTTCTGTCCGTTTTATAATCGCCAATACGGACCTGAAAAACAAAGGAGACCGCTAGCTAGGTGATAACTTCTCATGGGGCCGCACAGTTAGTAACCTTTTTTAAAGTAAAGCGACCGGAAAGCAGTACGTTCTTTATTCTGAAAATCTCGGGAGCTTCGCTCCATTTCCGCGTCCGATTTCCTGTCTTTCCTTCCCCAAAAATGTCGAACTTAACCCGTTTCAGAGGCGTCGCGCGTAGGAAATAGAACCGGCGAGTAAAGGCCGCGACATGCTGCTCCTGAGACGCGGCCGACTCGCGCTGCTGACGGCTCCAGTGGAAAAGGTTCTGTTGACCACAGCCGTTCCTATCAGCAGCTATGACGGGCAGCTGCAGTAACGTGCTGCTGACGGCTGCTGTGGAAAGCCGGGGTTATGGAAAAAAAAAGAATCTTTGTTTTAAAACGGGAACTGAAGGTGCACTGGAAAAGCCGTGCAGATCGAGAACGGGAGTCCAGTGTCTGAGGAGGGGAGAGCAGATGCAGGTGAGTCCAGGAAGGTAAGTCTAAACTTGGTGGGTGCCGAGAATAGACTTACTGGGAGTAGGGGAGCGTAGGAATGAGGGAGGGTAGGTTGGGTGCCGGGGTGAATCCAAGTGGGGTGTCCAGGAGAGGGAGCGAGAGGAGAGTAGGAGAGCAGGAGAGCGGGCCGGCCGGGAGGAATGGAGAACGGTGAGAGGAGGAAATCCTGTGGGGCACAGGTGAGTAATCCAGAGAAGTCACAGAAGTCCAAAAACGTTCCAAAACCTGGTATTGGGTAAGCACAGGGAAAAGATCCAAAGGTTCACAAAAAATCCTTGAAACACTAGAGCACAAAATCCAAGAGTCGCAAAAGAGCAGGAAACTACCAAGCTGTAGTAATCATCCGGCATCGAGGAGTGTTCTCCATCCTCCTTTCTAGCCAGACCCGCTGATTGCAAATCAGCTGCAGCTGGAGCCTCCCTCTCCTGAAACACACAACTCAAAAATGGGAAAATGAGAGGAGTGCTCACCCCGACACATGACAGTTAGGAGCGTTTGATGAGAAGGGCTGAAGAAAATCTCCATGCGAGTTCATTTTAGTTAGCTACAGCAGTAGAAAGCCAAACTGGAGTGAGGAGACAACAATTGCTGTTTTTGGAACTAATGGCTCCGAAGCTGTACGGCGTCCTAAAGGTGAGGATTTCAAAGAGAAATGGATGGTGCCTACGGTGAAACATGGTGGTGAAAGTAGACATCGAAACATGTCAGCAAAGGTAAAAACAAGCTTTATTTACTCTGTGTGATGAAGAACCACAACAAATTTAATTGGATAAAAACACAGAACAAATATAACAAATTGTGGGGAAAACTGAACAGTGAGCAACTGATTTTGGTGTCATTAACGAGGGCGATGGCTCTGTAACAAGGGATTTGTTGGATCTTTATTAGGTTTTTGGAGGATGAGGATGTTGTTGCAGTTTAATTTTGATTTTATTTAGTTTTAGTCTTAGTGTTTTGACTAAAATTCAAAAATTTTGTGTAATTTATTAATTCTTTTAATTTGAGTCTTATTTTAGTCGCCTAAAATAGAAACTAATTTTCGGGGACTAAAATAGACTAAAATAGTAGGTTTTTTTCCCCCCTTCAAGTTAAATAAATTTCAACGGAAATATTAACTATTGTACACCTACTTGAAACTAAAGAAATATGTAAAATTTCACATTTCACACTTTGGATCAGTAAAACTCTACATTTATAAATGTTTTAGTAATAAAACTTGTTGGAAAATACCAACATTAACACTGACAGTTTGAAATTGTGCCTCTCAGTAATATTATTGAAACACATCTGTATAATTTGCAGTAATATCTGTAAACATGACAGGAAATGACATCATACTCTCAAAACAACGAAACGTACGATGAGATCAACCAACGGTAAGAACTGTTCCCAGTTTTCCCTGGCAAAATGCACCAATGTGGGCGACCTGAACCTTTTTTCTACACTGCCTGGATGGTTTTTCCCACAGAAACACTGCTAGAACGCTGAATACGGTTAACATCGGCCACAGCAGCTCCACGAGAACATTAAACCGAACAGATTCGTTGCTCGGTTCTGATCCAGCACACCCCCTCTCCCTCGCGCTACCACCGTAACACCCATGGACGTAATTTTCACTTTAGAAGTGGGGGGACACGGGGGGGGGGGGGGGGGGGGGGGTATCTTTACAGTATGTTCTAATAGGAAACAGGCTTCAACACAAACGATTGTTTTCCGCTTGGTCCTAGAGCTCAACCAGTGTCAATTTAATACAGCGTAATATTGTTTTTGGATGGTAAAAAGTGCAGGGGTCAAAACTTGACTTTGGAAAAAGTGGGGGGACATGCCCCCCCCCCCAAAAAAAATTACGTCCATGGTAACACCTTTAAAACCAGGAGAAACTCTGCCCAGGTGTGTACCCACCAGGAAAACTGTTTTCAGTTTGACACATCTACGGCTTTTCCTCCTAGCCGTGGACATTTTCTCTTCTTTGAACTTATGTCGGCACAGACGTCCAGTTAGCGGTAACTTGTTCAAACAGCAGCCAGAGCCGGACTCTGGTTCTTTTCTCGTGTAGTCTCACGTGTGTCACGATCAGGATGGAGGAGGTGGAAACCAAATTGCAGAACCCAGAACGACTCAAGGCAGGAAAAGTCTTCAGCAAAAATAATCTTTTATTTTAAAGGAGGTGCCAAATCGAAAAACGCAAGAATAAGACAAAATCTCCAAAACACACTGAACGCTCATAAAACAAAACAGAAGCTCACTCATGAGCACGGACTAGGAGAAACTGGAGAGAGACAGAACAATGCTGACACATGCAATGATCCAACGGCACTGAAAGACACAGACAGGGTCATATACACAGAGGGAAACAATCAGGGAAACAGGTGACAGGTGTGAGTAGAGAGATCTGGAGGGAAGGCAGGTGCATACAATAATCTAATTGAGGGGGAAAGGAACGAGCAGGTTGACACAAAACCTTAACCTATAACACAAGAATTAAACCAAACCTAAAGTCTGAGGGCCAAAAATAAACAACTAATAACTAGATGGATGAAGAGGACTACATTAAGACTGACTAGGAATGGGGAATGATTAGAAGGACACCTGAGGGAAGTCTACAGAGGGCTGGGGATAATAATGGGACACAAGAGGAAAACCTGGAGAGGCTGGGGAACAAAGGGACACTGAACATGACAACCTGTTCCATTTGCTGATTGGTTCTTTTTTTTCGGTATCCCATCTTTTCAGTCTTTCAATTGGATTTTCATTTATGTCAATTCTCGTTGTCATCTCTTATTCGTCAGTGAAAATGTTGATCGATATCCATCATAATTTAGTCTTTATTGGCTTGTATGTTTTCATTTTCATTTGCTTTTGGCTGTGAAAATTCATTCATCACGAAAAAAGAAATGAAAACATTTAGTCACCAAAATTATCATTGTGTTCTGGCTGTATTCACATGTAGTGAGAATGTATATGTACGCTAGAACTTGTCTAGAGTGCATATACAGTAAATAATGGAGATAGTAAGGACCAGAAACATTTATAGAAGTCAGCATGGAAGCTGTCAGGCCCGGGGAATTTATTATTAGCCATACCTTTCACTGCAGAGCTTAGTTCCGATTCTGTAATTGGCAAGTCCAAATGGAAATTTGGTTTGGAGTGAGTGTTGGTACGTTTGTGTATATTCTTGTATTGGTTGTGTTTCTGAGGAGAATAATGAACCTTTAGATAATCTCATTCATTTCTGTATGTGATGTCACTGGCTTCCTCGTCTAGTTTTTAATGACTGGAATTGATATTTTTTGGTTTTTAATTTGATTTGCTAAATATTTTCTTGATTTATTGTTATGATGCAAATGTTCTAGTTTAAGTCTGTGTCAACAACATCTTGCATTTCATCCCAATGCCAATGTCTGGACCCAAATATGTACAAATATATCCTGTGTACAGTAAACAACTGCACCGGGCCTTGACCGGGCCATTCTGAGTACCTACCTCTGAGCAGGTACCCCAAAAGCTTTCTGAAAACGGCCCTTCGGCATGTTGTGAGGTTCCGGTGAGTTTATCCTGAAGTTCGGGTAATGGAAACACAGCTAACAATGCACATCAGTTCAAGTATTATGGAAAAACCATCAGCCAACCACATCCCTGTGTCTTCTTCTCTCTCCTTGGAGACACCTCCACATCACCTCCTGGAGTCGTTGTCATGAGTCGGGGTGAGTACTCCCGTCGCACATTCCACCTTTGAGTTGTTTTTCAGGAGAGGGAGGCGCCCAGCTGCTTCTGGTTAGCAATCAACGGCACTGGCTTCTTAAGGAGTTGGAGAACACACCTCAACGCGGGATGATTACTACTACTCGGTATATTCCAGCCGTCTAGTGTTGCAGTGACTTTGTACCTCTTGTGTTTTTGGCTTATTATTCGCTGTGGATTTTTGTGTATACATCTTCTTCAGGATTTTTTTGGAACATCTCTGGAGTAGAGCCTTCTCAGGATTCAGTGACTCATCAGGAAACTCACCTTTGCCACATAACAGTCTGGACTCAGCTTCCCGTGTTCTCCATCTCTCCAGTCGCCCCACTCCTCTGCTTCCCACAAGCTCCCTCTCCTGGATTTACTCACCTTGACTCACCCAACTCTCGACCGGCCCCTCCCGATTTTCCTCATCTCCTTCGCCCAGTAAGTCTTATCTCTGCACCTCCTCAGTTAAGACTTACTTCTCAGGACTCACCTTATTTTGCTCTCCCCCTCCTCAGACGCTGAGTACGGACTTTACTCATCCACTGGAAGCTCCAGTGCGCTTTTGGTTCCTGTCTACTAATAAATACCTTTTTTTGATCTTTATTTGTGAGTGTGTTGATTCTGCATGTCCTGGGTTAAACTCCTTCCCCAGATCATGTCAGAATCATCCCGCCAACCCGCTAACCCAGCAGACTCAACCCTCTCAGATCTTCTTCAGAGAGTGTCTCAACAGGAGCAGACATTACCACTGCTTATGGATCAGCTCAACGCTGCCCACAATCGTTACCAGCAGTTGGAGGCCCTAGTCCGGCAGATCCATGAGCGGGTTACGCAGCCGCTGCCACAGACTACAAGGTCGGAACCTCAAGCAGCCGCTCCTGTTGCTTCCGGACCGGGAGTTCCTGTCCCCACAGAGACTTCTCATTTTCGTCCAGCCATTTCTCCTCCCTCACAGACATTCAGCGGTGAGTTCGAAGAATGCCACAGCTTCCTGCTCCAGTGCCGGCTTGCGTTCGAACGCTCACCTGGAGCCTTTCCCACGGACTCAAGTAAGATTTCTTACGTTATTGGACTGCTACGTGGAAGAGCCCTACGGTGGGCGGAAGCTAAGAGCCATTGTGCTGCCTTTTTAGTAGGACCTTTTGATGAGTTTTTAGCGGACTTTACATTAACTTTTGGACAGACCGAGTCCGTTTCAGATATAGGAAAGAGACTCTGGAACCTGTCGCAGGGCCGACGATCGGTTGCAGACATGTCGGTAGAGTTCCGAACCCTGGCAGCTAGGACTTCGTGGAACGAGGAGGCGTTGATGGCTGCATTCACGGAGGCCCTCAGTGTTCGTGTACGGGATCAGCTGGCGCTGTGCCCCGAACCTCAGTCTCTCGAGGGGCTCATTCGCCTGGCCATCTCCATTGATAAACGTCACCAGGAGCTACGGCGCCCCGCCAGCAGTGCCCGTCCAGCTCCTATTCCTGACCGAAACCTGGGTGGTCTTCGCTCCTTTTCCGAGACCCCCACAGCTGATGAACCTATGCAGATGGGTCGCACTCGCCTTACCCCAGAGGAACGGGAACATCGTTTGAGGTCAGGTCTCTGTTTATATTGCGGGCAGACCGGACACTTTGCCAGAGCCTGTCCTGCTCTGGGAAAAGGGAGAGCCCATCAGTAAAGCCGGGGCTACTGGTGGGCGGAAATTCAGACTCTTTTAGCTCCCGTTGTTCAATTCCATGCACTGTGTGTTTTAATTCTGAACAATTTCAGTTAGAGGCTCTGGTGGACTCTGGTTGTGAGCAATCTATGTTGGATGTCGGTTTGGTAAAGAGGTGGAAAATACCTACCACCCGTTTGTCTTCTCCTCTCACGGTTTCGTCTCTGGATGATCGCAGTTTGTCCACCATCACTCACCAGACCATCCCACTGCAGATAAAGGTGTCAGGTAACCACACAGAACTTCTGGCATTTTTTGTATTTCCCTCTCCCCAGTCTCCAGTGGTTCTTGGCCATTCCTGGTTGAAACACCACAATCCCCAGCTGAACTGGAGAACCAGTCAGATTGAAGGATGGAGTCCTGAGTGTTCTCTAGCCTGCCTTCGCTCAGCTGCACCAACTCTCCAAAATTCCACAACCTCTCCTTCTGAGAAGATTGACCTCTCCAACGTTCCTCCGGCCTACCATGACCTCCGACAGGTATTCAGTAAGGACCGTGCGTCTTCTCTTCCCCCACACAGACCTTTTGATTGCTGCATTGAGTTGTTACCCGGAGCCCCACTTCCCTCCAGTCGACTATATCACCTTTCCAAACCTGAGAGGGAGAGCATGGAGAAATACATCCAGGAGTCTCTAGCAACCGGTCTTATCAGGCCGTCCACCTCACCATTGGGGGCAGGGTTCTTCTTTGTTCCAAAGAAGGAGGGGACTCTAAGGCCCTGTATTGATTACAGGGAATTGAACCAAATAACAGTAAAGAACAAATATCCTCTGCCTCTGTTAACCTCCACTTTTGAACCCATTCAGGACGCCACCATTTTTAGCCGCCTGGATCTCAGAAATGCGTACCACTTGGTACGAATCAGACAGGGTGATGAGTGGAAGACGGCATTTAAGACTCCGTTAGGACATTTTGAGTATCTGGTAATGCCTTTCGGCCTAACAAATGCTCCAGCTGTGTTTCAGTCTCTGGTGAACTCTGTTTTAGGAGATATGTTGAATAAGTACGTGACTGTCTACTTGGATGACATTTTGATTTTTTCAAAGACTCTGGAACAACACGTCTTGCATGTGCGTTCTGTGTTGCAACGACTCCTGGAGAATCGGCTTTATGTGAAGGCCGAGAAATGTGTTTTTCATGTCTCTACTGTTAAGTTTTTAGGATTTGTGATCGAAAGTGGAAGACTGAGGGCTGACCCTGAGAAGGTCCAGGCGGTCACAGAGTGGCCTACCCCCTCGTCACGTAAACAGCTTCAGAGATTCCTGGGTTTTGCCAATTTCTACAGAAGATTCATCAGAAATTTCAGTCAGACTGCCATACCTTTAACCAACCTCACATCCACTAACCGCCCTTTTGTTTGGTCCACAGAGGCTGAAGCAGCCTTTCAGAAGCTGAAAAAACTATTCACAAATGCTCCAGTGCTCCATCGCCCAGACCCCCAACTCCAGTTTACACTCGAGGTGGATGCCTCAGACACCGGAGTCGGCGCCGTGTTGTCACAGGTATCACCGCTCGACCATCGCCTTCACCCTTGTGCTTTTTTTTCTCGCCGTCTCACCCCAACAGAGAGCCGATATGACGTGGGTGACAGAGAGCTCTTGGCGGTGAAACTCGCCATTGAGGAGTGGAGGCACTGGCTCGAGGGAGCTGAGATTCCCTTCATCATCTGGACTGATCACAAGAATTTGGTCTACCTCAGAGAGGCCAAGAGACTAAACCCACGACAATACAGGTGGTCCCTTTTCTTCTCTCGTTTCAACTTTCAGATTTCATACCGACCCGGATCCAAGAACGTAAAACCGGATGCTCTCTCGAGACAATATGCTTCTGACCAGGAGACTGAGCTCTCCACCATCCTACCCCCGGCGTGTGTTGTGGGAGGTGTGACGTGGGAGATACGTGACCAGGTACTGGAGGCACAGAGAACTGACCCTGATCCAGGTAAGGGACCTCCAGACAGGCTCTGGGTTCCGCAGGCTGTGAGAAGCAAGGTCATTCACTGGGCTCATACTGGCAAATTTTCACTTCACCCCGGAGTAGGACGTACTATTGCACTCATCAGACGCACATTCTGGTGGCCGGCCATGTACCGAGATGTCAAGGATTATGTTTCAGGTTGCCACATCTGTGCTCAGCAGAAGGGTGATCACCGTGCACCTGCTGGACTGTTGAACCCTCTGCCGACCCCCTCTCGACCATGGTCTCATGTGGCTCTGGATTTTGTGTGTGGTTTACCGAATTCTCAGGGATTTAACACCATACTCACCATTGTGGACAGATTCTCCAAAGCATGCCATCTCATTCCTTTGAAAACTCTTCCATCTTCTACTGTTACAGCCAAACTGCTCATCAGACATGTTTTCCGGTTGCATGGTATCCCGGAGGAAATCTTGTCCGATCGTGGTCCCCAGTTCATATCCAGAGTCTGGAGAGAGTTTGCAGAGGCTCTGGGGGCCCGAGTCGCCCTTACCTCTGGACACCATCCCCTGACCAATGGTCAATGTGAGCGTATGAACCAAGAACTCGGTGCTATGTTACGCTGTGTATGTTCTGCTCACCCGTCATCATGGAGTTCGCACCTCCCCTGGATCGAATACGCCCACAATTCTCACGTCTCTACGGCAACAGGTCAGTCACCTTTTGAATCCTCCTTGGGTTATCAACCTTCCCTGTTCCCTCCACAGTCTCCAGCCCTCACCACGGTTCCACAGTTTCTCCGGGGGGCCAAACGGGCCTGGGCCTCCACCCGGGCGGCTTTGGACAGGACGGCGGCCTCCAACAAACGGCTTGCTGATCGCAGGCGGCGTCCTGCCCCGTCCTTCGCTCCTGGTCAGGAGGTTTGGCTCTCCTCCAAGGATATCCCCCTGAAGGCGTCCAGCCGCAAACTGTCGCCCAGGTTTCTGGGTCCTTTCAGGATTCTGGACATCCCCACGCCCTCTACTGTCCGGCTGGCCCTGCCTCCCTCTCTCAGGGTTCACCCTGTGTTCCACGTGTCCTTGGTGAAGCCGGTGACCACGAGCCGTCTCTGCCCTACGCCTGCTCCTCCCCCGCCTGCACGGTTCTACAAGGGGGGTCTGGTTTATTCTGTTCGCAGGATTCTGGACTCCCGACCCCGTGGCAGGGGCATCCAGTACCTCGTTGACTGGGAGGGGTACGGCCCGGAGGAGCGTTCCTGGGTTCCACGCTCCTTTATTGAAGATCCGTCCCTCATCCGGGACTTTGAGGTGGCATCTGCCAGGACGCCGGGAGGCGTCCGTTGAGGGGGGGGTACTGTCATGAGTCGGGGTGAGTACTCCCGTCGCACATTCCACCTTTGAGTTGTTTTTCAGGAGAGGGAGGCGCCCAGCTGCTTCTGGTTAGCAATCAACGGCACTGGCTTCTTAAGGAGTTGGAGAACACACCTCAACGCGGGATGATTACTACTACTCGGTATATTCCAGCCGTCTAGTGTTGCAGTGACTTTGTACCTCTTGTGTTTTTGGCTTATTATTCGCTGTGGATTTTTGTGTATACATCTTCTTCAGGATTTTTTTGGAACATCTCTGGAGTAGAGCCTTCTCAGGATTCAGTGACTCATCAGGAAACTCACCTTTGCCACATAACAGTCTGGACTCAGCTTCCCGTGTTCTCCATCTCTCCAGTCGCCCCACTCCTCTGCTTCCCACAAGCTCCCTCTCCTGGATTTACTCACCTTGACTCACCCAACTCTCGACCGGCCCCTCCCGATTTTCCTCATCTCCTTCGCCCAGTAAGTCTTATCTCTGCACCTCCTCAGTTAAGACTTACTTCTCAGGACTCACCTTATTTTGCTCTCCCCCTCCTCAGACGCTGAGTACGGACTTTACTCATCCACTGGAAGCTCCAGTGCGCTTTTGGTTCCTGTCTACTAATAAATACCTTTTTTTGATCTTTATTTGTGAGTGTGTTGATTCTGCATGTCCTGGGTTAAACTCCTTCCCCAGATCATGTCAGTCGTGGACTAACGCCCAGACAGTAATTCTTCTGAAATGGAAATCAGAGCAAACATGCACATCACCACATGGAAAAACTTCCTTTCAGATTATATTTCCATACAGAATCTGAACCAAAGGCTGACACAAGACACAAGCAGGTCCTCATTCATCATTTTCTTACAATCATAGCTCCATAATTACCATTTTTGTTTTATGTTTACTTGCCGTCTCCCAACGATTTAGTGATTTGTTTCATTTATACTGAGCCAGGATCCTCTGGAGGTTTCTTCCTGTTAAAAGGGAGTTTTCCTCTCCACTGTCGCTGCATGCTTGCTTAGTATGAGGATTGCTGTAAAGACTCTGACACTAGTCAGTGACTCGATGCAACCTGCTGGGTTCCTTATATAGGAAACTTTTTACTGATTGGGTTAATGACCTGACCCGTACTGGAGTGTTTACTGGTTGAAGGTCCTTGAGACGACTCTTGTGATTTATACATAAACAAATTGAATTGAAATTAATTTGTATTTGAATTATTCACACACACACACACACACACACCACCCCTTCTCCTTTACATTGTCTTTTAATGTCTTGTGACCATGTAACTGTGGTGTAAAAAAGAGAAATTACAATTAATAAAATGATTGTGTGAGATAGCTATTGAAGCTGTGCACAGTGCAGTTGCTTTGTGAGGCCTTGACTCTTTAGTCCTGCAGATATTGAACAGTCAGCTTTATGGATTCTTAAGAGACAAGTTCTAGCTTTCTGACCTTTGACTTCTCACATCGGACCTTCTGCCCAGCTGATTAACGACTTCCTGCTCTCACGTATTTGATGCTTTAGCAGAATCTCACTGTGCTGATGTAAGAACAACAACAGCATTGTTCATCACAAGTGGACCAGCAGATGCAGGGTCCTTGTAAAGAACCGTTGGCCTTAATAACTAGAATGAAACTAATTTTAAGTTGTGTGTGTGTGTGTGCGTGTGTGTGTGTGTGTGTGTGTGTGTGTGTGTGTGTGTGTGTGTGTGTGTGTGTGTTTGTTTTATTAATACACGTCTGTCATTAAGGAACTAACAGAACTAGAAAAATACAAGTGATAAATGAGTATAAAAACAAGTTTACAAACTATGGTTAAGATCATCAGAATTTATGCATCCAAACTTATTTTGGATACTGTAAAACTAACATGGATAACTCGGTTTAATATTGGTCTTGATTCAAACTGGCAAAAATCACTCAACTGAAATGGATACAGATGATAAAACATATGATATTGACAATAAAATAGATGGAAATGTATATGAATTAAACATAAGTTGTGATTATATTAGAGAAGAACAATTGAACTGTGGGAGAATGACTAATGACACAATGTCACTTATCCACATCAATAGTAGAAGCTTATTTCCTAAGTTATTAAAACAAATTTATTGTGATTGCTATAACAGAGACTTGGCTCAAAGATAATACGATGGGTGAAGTACAAATGGAAGGGTATGAACTTAATTTTGTAAATAGAAAAAATAAAAGAGGTGGTGGGGTTGCCCTGTACATTAAATCAGATCTAAAATGTAAACTAGTTATGGAAATGACAATGATGGAAATTGTAACGGTAGAAATCGGCAATGACGCTGCTAAAAATACTTTAATTAGTTGTGCTTATAGAGCACCAGGATCATGTATTGGGACATTTAATGAAAAAAATATTGAATTGGTTGATCACATTAAATACAAAACTGTATATCTATGTGGGGACTTAAATATTAATTTAGAACATGAAGCTGGACAGATAACTAAGGATTTTGCAGATTCACTGTATAGTGTAGGTTTATTTCCCTTGATAAACAAATTTTCCTGATGCAATGAAAGCAGCAAAAGTCATTCCTTTGTATAAGAGTGGTGATAAACATAGTTTCAATAATTACCGGCCGGTGTCACTGCTTCCACAGTTTTCTAAAATATTGGAAAAAGTATTTGTATCAAGGTTGGAGAAATTCATCAAAAAAATTATATTTTAAACATTGAACAATTTGGTTTAGAACTAAACATTCCACAGCAATGGCAATAATGGAATTAATGGATAAAATATCAACAGCAGTTGACAATAAAAATGACTTTGTTAGTGTTTTCATTTATTTGAAAAAAGCTTTTGACGTCATCGATCACTCAAGGTTACTTTGAAAATTAAGTCAGTGTGGAATAAGAGGTGTGGCTCATCAATGGGTTAAAACTTATTTAGAAAAAAAGGAAACAGTGTTCAGATAAAGGACCATAAATCAAAACTACATGAAATTAATTGTGGAGTGCCACAAGGGTCGGTCCTCGGACCAAAACTGTTCATTTTGTTTATTAACGACTTGGTAAATGTATCTAAGACACCCGGTACCATTCTATTTGCAGATGATACGACACTGTTTTACTCAGGATCAAATACTGAGGAGGTGGCTAAAGTGATAAATGATTAACTGATTAAAATTAAAAACTGGTTTGATATAAATAGATTGACACTGAATCTTAATAAAACAAATTTTATACTGTTTAATGATAAAAAGAACAGTGATGTGTCATTGGAAATAGATGGGATTGCAATTCAAAGAGTAAAAGAAACTAAATTTCTTGGAGTTCTTATTGATGAAGACTTCTCACGGAAATCCCATATTAGTTACATATAAGGTAAAACTGCCAAATCCTTGGGATTATTACATAGAGTCGAGTTTTTACTAACTAATTCTGGTTTGTTGGCATTGTACAATTCACTGCTTGTTCCATACTTGACTTATTGTGTAGAAATCTGGGGAGCAACATACAAAAACTATACACAACCCTTATTTATTTTACAGAAAAGAGCTCTGAGAGTCATCAGTTATAGTGGCCATAGAGATCCATCGAACCCATTGTTTATTAAATATAAATTACTGAAATTTCATGATTTAAAAGACTGGAAAATCATACAAACCATGTATAAAGCCAATTTGGGTACTCTGCCAACAAACATTCAGGGGATATTTGAAAAGAAATCTAGTAATTACATGCTGAAAGAAACTGATGTGTTGACCAAACCTAGATTTAGAACTAAAATTAAGGAGTGGAATATATCTGTAAATTGTGTTAAATGATGGAATAACCTTAAAAGGGAAATAAAAAAACTCTGTCTTTTAATATATTAAAAAAATGTACCAAATTGAGTGTACTACATACTTATGAAAATGTAAATTAAATCAACGATCAAGATTACACTGGAATTTAGAACAGGAAAAAGTTTAAAATGAATCTGTATGTGTGTCTGACGAATGGAAATTATATATAAATTGATTGTTTCTACTGGAAAAAGGGGCAGAAATTATGAAATGTTTTTTCTTCATTCTGCTCCTTTTCGTTCAAATTCGATTTTTTTGTTATGTATTTCTTATTGTTTATATGTTTTACTTGTTTTTATTTTGAATGAAATAAACAAAGAAAAAAAAAACAATTCCTGGTTGGACTTTACCAAACTCAGAACCTGATAACTGGACGGGTTTGTACAACTGCTTGACGTTTGTACTGTTAACATGTTTTGCGTCAACCATAGCGGTAATATTGCTTTTCCAAAAAGTCAAAATATGTCTTCTTTAAAGATAAAGTGCATGCTGCTAACTGGGCTTTTCCACCGGATGCGTAAGCATTGAGTAACATTTGTGAAATGTACTACGCAGCACATGGGCTGCATGGTGGCGCAGTGGTTAGCACTGTTGCCTCGCAGCACGAAGGTCGCAGGTTACAACTCGCCTTTCTGCGTGGAGTTGCGTGTTCTCCCCATGCATGCGTGGGTTTCCTCCGGGTACTCCGGTTTCCCCCACACATCACAACATGCCCTACAGGTTATTAAAAAAAAAAAAAGGAAAAAAAAAACTTGTACGTCGCTTTGGATAAAAGCGTCTGCGAAATGAATAAACATAAACATAAACATAGTGGCCATGTTGGACATGTGGTTTCTACTTGCCACGGAGCATTCCAGAAGACTGGGTAGACATCGCTTATACCTCAAGTACATCTTTCACACTCTACACTTCCAGAACCTGTCAGACTCAGCATACAGGAAGTCAAATATGAAAGCAGTGTAGAACTATCGGGAATTTTCAAAATAAAAGTCACATGCACATTTCCAGTTTTAAAAATTTTAAAAAGTACATCATTACCTGTGAAATTTCCAGTCTTTTCAATAAATTTTTTCAAATTTGATGTATTCATCAGCCTTTGAATGGTTGTTTCTTATTCTGCACCTTCTGCACTGTAACTGCTCAGTCTTTAACTTTGCCATTTTGTCTTATTCTTACAACTAACTGTATCTGGGTAATTCTGACATTAAAGTCTGCTGTTTTATGTTGTCACTTTGATTTTACTGTCCCTGTTCCTGGAAAGCACATTGAATTGCCTGTGTATGAAATGTGCCCTACAAATAAAGCCTTGCCATAGTCAGAGTGAACAGAAGAGAAAATGAACCACAGACATTTTTGGATTGATGCTGATGTCTTTCTCCTTGCTGTTACTGCTGAAATCACACATGGTGTTGAAATTCTCACGTGATTTTGGGACCTCTTAGGTAACAGTTACATGGAACGATTTAGAAGATCTCCCATTAGAAAAGGAAGCTTGCGGGTCAAACGCGTCTATTACGTTACACGCCGCTTACACATCCAGAAGAAAGCCTGAGTAATGCCAGCAAATCACTCAAGATGAGTCCCAGTGAGTCATGGAGGATGGCTGCTTATACTGAGCAGGACCCTCTGGAGGTTTCTTCCTGTTAAAAGGGAGTTTTCCTCTCTACTGTTGCTTTATGCTTGCTTAGTATGAGGATTGCTGTATAGTCACTGACACTAGTCAGTGACTTGATGCAATTTGCTGGGTTCCTTACATAGGAAACATTATTTCTGATTGGCTTAATGAACTGACCTGAATTGGAATGTTTATTATGTGAAGTGCCTTGAGACGACTCTTGTCGTGATTTGGCGCTTTATAAATACACCTGAATTGAATTGAATTGAATATCACTTTCAAGAATTTGACGAAAACAACTATAACTCATTTCTCAACATGAGACAACCTCAGTTAAAACTAACATGACATGTGGACAACATGCATTCATTTGAGGATGTCACCTTTCGTTTCAGTTTGGCTCTTTCATTTAGAGATTGTTGTGAATTGTTGAAAATCTTGACTTTTCATGGTCGCTGGTTTAAATCAATTCAGTTAAGTTTATTTGTTTATGTATTTAGCACCAATCCACAGCACAAGTTGTCTCAAAACACATTACAAAGCAAGCATTAACTAGTAGTGCTCCAGATCAGCTTTTTTACTGATTTATCAATATTAAAAAATGTAATTTCTGATACTGATACAAACGATACCGATATATTTGGCAGACTTGAAAACGAGAAAAAGGTTGAAAGAGTTAGGGTTAACTCACTCACCCACTTGTATTTATTTGCTTGTGTGGACCTCCATTGACTTCCATTCATTTTAGTGACTCCACTATGCCTAACCCTAACCCAATGAGGTTCTATTCCCGACACTAACCTAAACTAGCTAAATCACACCATACCGCTAAAACCAAGTATTAGGATTTTTAGGTTAAATTTTAGGTGAAATTTAAAATGTATCCACTTAAACTTATAAAGACAAGTACACACACACACACACACACACACACACACACACACACAACACACATACACTCCCCAGCAAGTGAACCTTCTGCAAACAAAGGAGCCAGTATTTTTAGACATTTTAGATTTAAAAGCATCATTCTGGTTCACTTTGTAGAAGATTATCAAGCAGTGCTTACTTGAGCTCAGGCCACACGAGCAGGGAGGAGCCTCTCGTCTGGAGGTGTACCTAGGAGACCTCCAGATGAGAAGTGTTCGTGTGGGTTGAGCGTCCCCGGTCCCGATGGATGCATTTATTTATTTATTTATTTATTGTACTGTTGGCGGTGTTGGAGATATGCTAAAAGTCCTCTCCAACATTCCCCCCATGTTTGATGATTAATCTGTAAAGCCCTCACTGTCAACCCATCACCCCACAACCCCTACACACACCCCAAATATCTTCTCATCAGATCTCCACGAATTGCGTAGGTGACCCATTTTGAAGCCAAAACTGCAAAGTTTGCTGAAAGTTGAGGGATTGTCTGATTCGGGGTCCTCCCTTCATAAAATAAAGAAATATCAAAACATCACGGTTCCTATCATTCAACATTATCTGTGCATAGTGACACCTTCTTTAATTAGTTTTCTGTCAAAGGCAGCTCAACAGCTGTCATGATGTTTTATAAGTTAGCAGAAGTCCCTGGACTAGCATGGGGGTGCAGTGAGCATTGCCGTTGTCCAACAGCATGAAGGTACTGCATTGGTTCAGACATCTGCTGGGACTGTTCAGAATCAGAATCAGAAGTTTTTATTGCCATTTGTGTGCCAAGTCACAACTATAGGAAGTTGCTGCGGTATTTTGGTGCAGAAGGTAAGATAGAAAAAAAAATTATTGAGATAAGCAAATATAAGAACTAATAAAACACTCATGATAAAATTATTAATGTAAAAAGTGGCAATAATTAGATAAGCAGCTATCTACTCTGTTTAGGTATTAATCTGAGTATTTGTTGAATGGTTCAAGCGCAGCATCGGGTCACGTGACTGGGACCAATCAACTTGAGTGGGCTGCCCTAGGATGTTCATTCAAAAGTCCAACTGCAGAGGGGAAGAAACTGTTTTTGTGGCGAGAGGTTCTGGTCCGAATGGATCTGAGCCTTCTGTCAGATGGGAGCGAGTCGAAGAGACTGCATCCAGGTGACGGTGCCAAGGTTCTACAGGGAACCCTGTGTGTGAGTATCGTATGTGGTGCCATTTACTATAATACAACCATATGTGTGTTACTGTGTGTTAGCAGCGCACACTGAAACAGAAACCCTGTCTAAAGCTCTTCGCAGTATTTTTACTCACCGTCAGTCATAAAGTGCTTCGTATGCGTGACATGGAGCAATCTTATTTGATGATTATCTAATTCACACACCAATGGGGCAATTTGAGAGTTAGTCAGTGTTCTTGCCCAAGGGCACTGTGACACACAGAGGAGGTGAGCATGGAACTGACCTTCCATTTGGTAAGCAATGATCTATCATCCACGCCACAGCTGCCCTCTATCAACCGTTCTAACCTTTTGGGTTGAAAAATCCATTTTTCTGTGTTTGTTTTGGCCCCATCCAGTAGAAACAATAAAGCTGCAAACGTCATTTCTAATCCGTAGATTTAAAAAAGGGTTGAAGAAAGCAGTGATTTGTTTTATTCTCATCACGGCTCAGCAACAGGTGGACTGGTTGGAGCCGGGCGTGGGAGAGACTTGCAGGCGGGTTAAACGTACCTCATCATCCAACATGCTAAATTTGACATTTTAAAGCATCGTCTGTGGAAAAAGAACAGAATCAACATCCTCTGTTCTTGTATCAGTGTCGACATCTTGATAATGAAACGTAAATGTGTGCTGTGACTTGAATCTAACACTTAGATTATAATGTAAGCACCAAACAGCAGAGGAAGCAAAGACCAATGATTAAATGAATGTCCTGAAAAATCCCCGCTAGTGTCTTGGTGAGCTGAACCAACCATCCTGTTATGTTATAGAAGGAGCTGAAACATTACACCCAGAGCACTGAATCATCACAGTCACTGATCTTCTGACGCTTCCATCATGTGGGGTCAGTGTCAGCCCTTCAGCTTGTCCGACCAGGCTTCAGGTGGAATGAAGCACCGTGAGCTGGTTGCTCTCGGCTCGCTCGTCTCTCAGGCAGAAGTACAAATGATTTTCTCTTCACAGCTGGAATCGTTGCACATAAAGAACGCTGGCAGCGTAACTCAATAAGGAGCAGCAAAAAAGGTGAAAATCTCATTCTGTGATTCAGAGGGAAACACAGGAGGTGATCAGATGCTCACAGAGCTGCTCGGGATGGATTTACACAAAAACATGAATGAAGTCAATCTTTAATGTGTTAGAGATTGTTTCTACTGGAGCATTTACCCACATGAAAGATTTCTCCTCCCTTTTGTTTTAGATTCACAAGAGCAATTTAAAAAAATCCATCTGTTCAATCCATCCGTCGTCTTCCACTGATTCAGGCCCACAGGCACCGGGTCACAGAGGCGCCGGGCCTAGAGGTCCAGACATCCCTCTCTTCCAGTGACCAAAGGGATGCACAAGCCAGAGATGGTTCACCACCGCCACCCCTCCAGCAGAGGCCTCATCTCTTTGTCTCCTAAACCACCTAAAATTCACCCCAAACCTGTTATAATACAGGATGCATAACCTTATTCTCTGCGTGTGCACAGCCACGAGGGAAGAGGGTTCATCTAAAGGAAGACGAGAATCTCTGATTCTCGCAGGGAACCTCAGCTAGCTGAACAGTGTGTGAACTCAGACAGCTCATATTTCATTTTGTCTGCTGAAAACAAAACCTTGATGTGCTTTCTGTGTAGTGTCTCTCCAACGAGTACAGGAAACATCTGAGCCGTGTGTGTGTGTGTGTACGTGTACAGAGAGTACATCAGACTGGTGCCTCCGAGTCTCTGTTCTGCACGAACACGTGTCTGTAGCTGATGACGGCTGCAGAGAGCCAACTGACAGCAGAGAAACGAGAAAATCCTAAGATGGTGAACATTAGTGATGTGACGTTCACGAAAGATTCAAATCTTTTAAACAGGTTTTCAAAGTGAACGGTGAGAGCCGAGTCCTTGCAGTAACCCCCACCCCCACATACACACACACACACTCTTTAAATGGAGGTAAACGGCCGACTTCCTTCAGAGCCACACGTCCCATCACTAGTGCACCTGCAGACATGTACCGTGGCCGTGGGTTGTGATTACTTTGCTCCTTACCCAGCAACACGAGTCAAACGCGGGAGAGTGAGATTATTGTGTGTAGCATCCAGGTGATGTGACATGCATGATGCACCTATGTGAGTCTCGTATTGTCTCCGTGTGCTGTGCATGTACTGGGTTTATAGTGTACTTCTAAATTGTCCCATTGCTGTTGATGTTAACAAGGTAATTCCTTGCTGGCTATAGTGCGTGCCTGACATGTGACCTGTTCTCTTTTGGGAACAGTCCTTTCAGTCCAAGTTGGAGTCGGCCTTCCTCTTGGGAAACTTCTAACTCAGTTCAACAAATGGCTCATGTTGAAAACCATGGCTTGGCACCGCTCATAACTGTGTTTGTAGAAGTCCCTGGACACTCATTAAGGGACCTGATTTAGTTCTACCATAGAACATGACATCATCACTACCAATTACAGCAGAATGAGGTAATTTCCCTGGAATTATTTTATTTTCCACTTGGACTTATTCTAAACTTGAGCTAATGTGTGCTGGAATAAAACCCCATTTGGGTTTTGTCTTGCAGTGGATGCATCAACACTGAAGACGTCATAATCAATCACACAAATTGCATTCAGAAGGATTTATTCTCCAACACCAGCATTAAACTTTATATGTCAAGTAATTATTGCTAATTATTTCCATTCTGCCGCTTTCACAAAGGCCTCCATGTGCTTCCACTGGTCAGATGTCATTAGCCACCAGCTCTGACGACCATGCTCTTTTATCTGACCATAAAAACCCCACTAAAGTAGGTGTTCACTCACATCATTCCATTCAGCCTGAAGCAGAATAATTCAGTTGTTACCGGGTAGTTTTGGTATTATAATAGATGATTACCAGACCACATCCAGTTGTGTTTGTCTTGGTAACTAACAGAGATCTTATCGTGTGCACACAGGCCGAACCTGAAATAAAACGTTTAGAAATGAAGATGTCCTTCAGTAAACATATATGTGGCGGAGCCTTTAGCTTCAGGAACCTGATTCAACACAGCAACTGCAGGCATCTGATTGGTTCACACTGATTGGTCAGTGAAACTGGGATTCTTCAAGCATCATGTTCATTATTACCATTTTAACATCAACCTTTAAGCCCTACAGGTAATTCTAAACGCAGCAGCCGAGCTCTTGTTTCCTGTTTTGTCCTCTGCTCTGGTTTCCAGGCAGCAGAATAGCTCAGCTGAAATGTTTTCTCGTCACATAGAAAGTGAACAAATGTTTACCTGAAGCAGACAGATTTTAGTCAATAACCTAAGAGGTTTTGAATTATACATGGCCAGAAGAACTAGCACTACTAGTGTGTATCAGCCTTCTAATGTGTTTATTTTAAAAAGGCTCTCTTAGTGAGGACACACTGAAACCATCTGACCTCTTTGGCCCTTTATCGTGAACTTTAGTTCTAAAAGATGTCCATGCAATCTCCCGTCCCCTGGTGTGCTTGAGGTCCTGTCCCCTCAGGCCTAGGTTCCTTCAGCTCCATCCTCAGCCCCAGTTACAGACAGTCCCCAGCCTCGTAGCTTCATTTTCACTGTTTTTCTCTCCAGCTCTTCTTTCTCTTCTCATTTTGTGCAGTTTTTGTATTCTGGTTTTTCTCTCCTTAGGTTTTCACCTACCCTTGCCCTTGCCCCCTGACCTTTTATGTTTTCTTGTTGTTTTGTTCTGTTTAGATCTTTATTTTAATTTTTATCATTTTCCTGTATTCAGTTTTTTTAATAATTAAGTCTGTAAAGGTTCTCAGTCATCCAGGTCATTGTAGTCTAATGAGCTTTGAAAGAAAAGCGTCTGGACTTCTTTAAGTTGCTTGAAGACGTTTCACCTCTCATCCGAGTGGCTTCTTCAGTTCTAAGGTCAAATGGTGGAGAGTCCCAGATTTAAACCCAGTGGGAGTTTCCCCCCGAAGAGGGAACAAAAGACCCCCTGATGATCTTCTACATAAACACATGAGCCAAGGTGTGAGGGTGGGTGTGGGTCCTATTCAGCCAGAGTTTCGGGTGAGCTCATTGTGAAACCTGGCCCCACCCTATCATGTGAATTCCTGAGGTCAGATGGCCCAGGATATGCGTGGGCGTTGAGGCATCTGGGAAGGGATCTCGAAAACTGGATTATAGATGACAGACAGTTGGTGTCGTAAACCACCGCCTCTGTTCAAAGATGGTTGCTCACAGTGGACATAAATGGCAGAGGAGTAAAGGAAGCCATGTCTGTGTGTGTTTGTGTGTGTGTGTGTGTGTGTGTGTGTGTGTGTGTGTGTGTGTGTGTGTGTGTGCGTGCGCTCGCGGAACAGCTGCATGAGCCGCTCCAGTCACCGCGTCTCGTTATTGGCGCTATTTAAACCAATGTTGTAAAATGACTTCTGCCCAGTCCAGATGTGCTCACATGTGCGCCCGTGAGCCGTGGTTCCGCTGGAACGCGTCTGACCTCTGACAGACGCACTCTGAACTTCAGATCTTCAGCGCGCTGCTAATGGCCTGAATGGGAATCATCTCTTGATTTATTTTGTTACATCCACAATGTTCTGTGTGTGAGCTTTACAATGTCAGAACACCTGCATGAGACAGGGTGTTAATTACAATCTGATTGTGATCAGCCGAATTGTACCGCTTGATTAAAACAGGCCAGGTCAATGTCAACACAGATTTTTATAAAGTAAAGAAGTTCCTGCTCAGAGTCCGCTTGTAACCGTTAGCAACACAAGGAGCGGAGCAGATGAAGGAAATCAGGAGTGCAGCAAGCTAAGGAAAAAAGAAATCTGGTGGGAAAACGCCCAAAACAAAACCAAGCAAACAAAGACAAAACAAAAAGATAAAGTAAAGCAGCAGGATTACCGAAGCTCACACTGGAATGATAGCAGGGTTAGCTTAATTAGCCCGGTGGAGCCTGCAGTAACATCTAAGCAGGCTAAAAGTCATTGTGATGCATGAAACAGAATGTTAAAGTAGAACTTGTTTCACTGGACTGAACAAGAGGAACCGTTTGGTACCAAACACAGCAGGGAGTATTCTGCTTAGCCAGCTGTTGTCTCTGTGCAGCAGGAACATTAGTTTTGTACTAACAGCATGTGGAGCAACAACAGTGAAATAAATGCATAAACCAGTAATAATGAAGAGCAAAAATAACAGGAGGCACAGAAAGAGGATGACCTACAAAGTCAGGGTTTCTGTAATGTTACAAAAACGTATATAAAGAGTCGGTGAAGTCGCGTATCAGAGACACAAACCCCATCTTTCTGTTCTAATTTGTATTTCGCTGGAGCGGTTCGCAGCCGAACTGTCGGTGCCTGTCGTGGTGGCAAGCCCCGAACCCGCTGGTGGACACCGGCGTATAGGGATGCTGTCAAGCTCAAAAAGAGTCCTATCTGGTCTTTTTGGCCTGTGGGACTCCAGAGGCAGCTGACGGGTACCAGCAGTCCAAGTGGAACGCGGCTCGGGTGGTTGCCAAGGCAAAAACCCGGGCATGGGAGGAGTTCGGTCAGGCCATGGAGTAAAACTTCCATACGGCTTCGAGGAGATTCTGGTCCACTATCTGGCGCCTCAGGGGGGCAAAGCAGTGTGCTTCCAACACCATCTATAGTTGGGATGGTGTGCTGCTGACCTCTACTCAGGACATTGTGGATCGGTGGGCAGAATACTTCGAAGACCTCCTCAATCCCACCGACACATCTTCCAGTGAGGAAGCAGAGTCTGGGGACTTTGGGTTGGCCTCTCAAATCTCTGGTGCTGAGGTCACTGAGGTGGTTAAAAAGCTCCTCTGTCACAAGGCTCCAGGAGTGGATGAAATCCGCCCGGAGTTCCTTAAGGCTCTGGATGTTGTGGGACTGTGTTGGCTGACGTGGCTCTGCAACATCGCATGAACATCGGGGGCAGTCCCACTGGACTGGCAGACCAGGGTGGTGGTCCCCTTATTTAAAAAGGGGGGCCGCAGGGTGTGTTCCAACTACAGGTGGATCACACTCCTGAGCCTTCCTGGTAAGGTCTATTCAGGGGTTCTGGAGAGGAGGGTTCGTTGGATTGTTGAACCTCAGATTCAGGAGGAGCAATGTGGTTTTTGTCCTGGCCGTGGAACACTGGACCAGCTCAATACCCTTAGGGGGATCCTGGAGGGTGCATGGGAATTTGCCCAACCAATCCACATGTGTTTTGTGAATTTGGAGAAGGCGTTTGACCGCGTCCCTCGGGGGGCCCTGTGGGGGGTACTCCGGGAGTATGGGGTACCAGGCCCTCTGATATGGGCTGTTAGATCCCTGTATGACCGGTGTCAGAGCTTGGTCCGCATTGCCAGCAGTAAGTCGGGCTCATTTCCAGTGAGATTTGGACTCCGCCAAGGCTGCCCTTTGTCACCGATTCTGTTCGTAACCTTTATGGACAGGATTTCTAGGCACAGCCAAGGTGTGGAGGGCATCTGTTTTGGTGGCCTGAGGATCACGTCTCTGCTTTTTGCAGATGATGTGGTCCTGTTGGCTTCATCAGAGCGTGATCATTTTTTGCTGGAGCGGTTCGCAGCCAAGTGTGAAGCAGCTGGGTTGAGAATCAACTCCTCTAAATCTGAGACCATGGTCTTGATTCATAAAAGGGTAGAATGCCTTCTCCGGGATAGGGATGAGGTCCTGCCCCAAGTGGAGGAGTTTAAGTATCTTGGGGTCTTGTTCACGAGTGAGGGAAAACTGGAGCGTGAGATCGATAGGTGGATTGGTGCTGCATCTGCAGTGATGTGGGTGTTGTACCGGTCTGTTGTGGTGAAGAGAGAACTGAGTCAGAAGGCGAAGCTCTCGATTTACCGGTCGATCTACGTTCCTACCCTCACTTATGGTCATGAGCTGAGATCGCGGATACAAGCGGCCGAAATGAGTTTTCTCGGAAGAGTAGCTGGGCTCTCCCTTAGAGATAGGGTGAGAAGCTCGGTCATTCGGGAGGGGCTTGGAGTAGATCTGCTGCTCTTCCACATCGAGAGGAGCCAGTTGATGTGACTTGGGCATCTGGTCAGGATGCCTCCTGGACACCTCCCTGGTGAGGTTTTCCGGGCACGTCCAACCGCGAGGAGACCTAAAGGTAGACCCAGGACATGCAAGAGGGACTATGTCTCTCACCTGGCCAGGGAATGCCTTGGGATTCCCTGGAGAAGCTGGCCCAAGTGGCTGGGTAGAGGGAAGTCTGGGCCTCTCGCCTTAGGCTACTGCCCCTGCGACCCCACTCCGGATAAGTGGATGAAAATGGATGTATGGATGGGTCTTATAAAAAACAGTGAATGTTGAGATTTGTGGTTCCTGTTAGGTAGTTTCTACAGAGCTGCCAAATTTTTTAAAAAGTCTTTGTGTTAGGCTTTTATTTAAAATGTTTAGTTCGGGGGGTGGGGGGGGTGGGGGGGCATTAGGATCACCAAATAACACCATAATTTATCAGAGACAAAAAATAAAGTAATATTAGAGCAGATTTAATTTTTAGAGGCAAACTGGATGCTGTAGTCACAATGCCCAACATAAAACCCCCACAACGTTAAGTAATTATGAGCAAAATAAATGAATGAAATGGAATAAATGTGTTCCTTTCATTAGATTATATTGAAAGAAATGACAATTCAATGTTTTTGAGGGCAGTGGAAGAGAGAGAAATGTGTGGCATCGTCGGCGGCTTTATGAATAAAACCAATAAACCCAGCACTGACTGGAATGAAAGTGATATGGTTACAGTGAAGAGTGTTACTGATGGTATCATCAAACTCATAGCATATATTTTTTGTTTATCTTTTCAGAATGGTGTTTTTTCAGGCTAAATTAAAGTAACAAGAGCTGTTCTCATCTACAAGTCAGGAGAAAAACAACTCTTAGAATTATAGACCAGATTCAGTGCTTTCCCACTTCTGTAAAATATTAGAAAAAAAATTGTTCATTAAATAATTGACAGTTTTGTTAAGAAACATGAGCTACTGACAGACAGACAATATGGATTTAGAAGTAATAGATCAGCATCATTGACTTTAATGGACCTGATAGAAGAAATAACAGACAATAAGACATATGAACTTGGAGTGTTCTTAGATCTAAAAAAGGCATTTGATACTGTTAACCATGATATTTTACTAGAAAAGCTGGAGATGTATAGGTTCAGAGGTATCAAAGTAGTAGTGGTTGTAGTAGTAGTATAGGTTGGATTACAAGCTAAATGACTGACAGGCAACAGTTGGTACAGATAGATCAAAATACATCTAGACTCGTGAATATCAGTTACGGGGTACCTCAAGGATCTGACCTAGGTCCAAAAGTGTTTATTATGTAAATAAATTATATATGTAAAGTACAAACACTATTTAGATCTGTTTTATTGTTGCAAGCCCGAGCAACCAGTCAAGGCTTAGAAACAGTGGTCAGAGACAAGGGTCACACAAGGGTCAAGAGGACAGGAGTTCAGGACTTGCTGGTGAGGACAGAACTAGGCAAAGGGTCAAAAGACAAGCTGTCTTCTCTGGATCCACCCATGGACACACCCCTGGGCCCGCCCCTAACTCCACCTCTGGCGGGAAAAGAAGGAATGGCATGGAGTGAGGAGAGGTCCAGCTGGACCCAGGAGCTCTCAGGAATGCTGGAAAAAGATCTACAATTTGCTACCAATATGAAGATTTATGACCTGTGCTCTCATTCCAGGAGTGCAGAATGTAACTTTTGTGCCCTCATGTGAATACTGCATGTAGTGAAATGATACTAAATGTCTTATGTAGAGCTAAAAAAGTGTATCTGGTAGATGACCCCTTGACCTAAACTGTCAGGAGAGAATGACTTGTGACTCTTGCATTGTTTAGAGCAGTCTCAGAAATGATATAAAAGGATGCAGCTCAGATCGAGCAGGGTTCTTGGAGGGCTTGAGGCTTCGTTCTTGGGGAGATTCTGAGAAGACAAGAGCTGGTGTAAACTGACTCTTATTTAATCATTTTGAACTAATTCCTCCGTGGGGGATAGTAGTTGTTTTTTACTTTACCCATTTTTGTATTTTGATTTTGTAATAAACCTTTTTTGAAAAAGAAACATAATCCTGATTCTTTCAGGTTTTCTCTAAAGCTTCACGTTTGGAGCCCTGGCCATAATTGCACAGAGGTAAGCATGTCGAAGATCGGTCTCTGAATTATCAGGACTTACTTTACAGTTTATAACAGAATAATATAAAGAAACCTTAAGATAAGGGAAGTTTTAACTTCTCTCCCCTTGCGAGTAACGAGTTGTCTTAAGGGTGATAAAAGCAAAATATTCGAGGTTATTTTGGCTCTGATTGCAGGTTGAAAAAGTCTCTAATCAGCTGGAAGGTTGGATTAATAAATAAATTGATAAACTTATGTTAGCCTGATCAACTAGCATAAATCATTTTATAGTTACCAACCTCCCACATAAGCTGTTAGGGGCGCAATTAATTCCGGGTAGCCCAAACAATTGCTGAGAGGCTTGGCTTGCCTCCAGACTTCTCTCTAGTATCTTAACCAAAAGGTAACGAGTTTAAAAGAAGTGTAGCACTCTGAGGCTGGCTATTCGTGCAAGTCATTTCACCTTTAAAATAAAAGACAAGATTCTAATTAGGTAGTCCAAACCCGGATCTAGTACGATTATACTCGTCGATACACCCCCGAACCCTGATGGATGCACCGTCTCATAAGTTCTAACGGAACTGGGTTTTAAAGGAACCGGTAAATGGGACGGGCACGCGACATGGCGCCTGCAACGTGAGGCTAATCGGCGAAGGTTTAAATATTAGATACCGGACTATTCGACGTAGAACTATGTCTTTTAGGCTGATAAAAGCTTACGCACTATGGACCTGATAAGCTTATAACCTTGGAGCGAAAACCGCACCAATTTCTCGAAAAGGAAGGAAATTTGGGAGAACGGACGATTAACTCAAAGAGGTATAAAGAAATCACGGCTTTCCGACGTAAGAAAAGCCAAGGATAAAAGCTAGGCAAAAAATAAAAAGGAATAAAGAGTAAGAATAAAGAATAAGACGTGAAAACGAATAAAAATAAAACAAATAATAAAAAAGAGAAACTTTCAACCAGCCATGGCAGATAGATCTTTAACGGTAAAACCGGAAAATGTTCTCCTTAATGTAAGATTTGTCACCGGAGAAATAGCGACATTTCAAGGTGAACCACAAAGCGTTTTAGCAGTATCCTGTAACCGGAGCTTTCATAACAAGGCCGAAACGGCTCAAGCCGCAGCGGAGCGCTGTCCGAATGCTGAAACTCAAGTAAAGAATAATCATGTATTTCCGTTAGTGGGTGATTTGGTGATTCTAGCAGAACAACAAAATGATCCTGTTTTTAATCAGATAGCGTGGTGTTGTTGGGAAAATCCAGCGAAACTCCCCTCGGGCGAGCAGTATGAGATCCTTCTGGGATTACTTGAGCAAATACCAACTGGACCGGAACCTTTAGTTCTCACTCCATTTGGAGTCGGGCAGTACCGATGTGATCAGGGAGCGATGTACTCTGCTATGGCGGAGTTCGTGGTTCAACGGGCTAATAGTAGAACAATTTACTTCTTATCTAGAAGCAAAAATGAGGCAATTCAAATGAGACAGGCGTTATGTAACCGACTGGGGATCACGGAGCTCCAAGCGGAAATGTACCGGAGACGAGCTGCAGTTGAAATGTCGGACTCCTGGGATGAAGCCCAATCGGTTCCGACCGCGCCCCCTTTGTATCCAGCGCTCCGCGGGGAATTCCCTGTGAGCCCCGGTTCCGAGAGCGGATTTCCTCCACCCCCACCGAACCCGCCTGACGCGGTTCGGCCGGCGCAGTGGAACCCGTTTCTACATGTACAAACCCCAGGTGTGTCGGATAACTGAAGTATATGGCGCAGGTTTGGTGATTTATTCCGAAGCCTCTAGCAGGCTAGGAGACATCCCGGTCGTAATTTTAGTGGATAAGTCAGCCTTGCCGCGAGTAGAGAAGAAAGCCAAACATTGGTTTGAGGCCAGAGACAGAAGCAGCGAGAGTGAGGCTGAATCGGAGGAAGAACAGGGTTCCCAACTGGTGGTGCGTGGCACACCCAAAGGGACGCTCAGGTCAGAATGCGAATCCCATCAAAAATGCAGCACTCGGATCCCTGGAGGCAAAACACCTGAAAAAGTGAGTTGGTTATCCCCAGTTACAGCCCATGAGCAAGGTGAGAACAGAGAAAATGTAGAGCAGCAACCCCAGAGAGCAGAAAAAGGAGATGAGACAAATCCTATGGTTTATGGCATTAGAGGACTAAATAAGAAAAGCCGTCCAGTACAGATGAAATATTATGACCCTCAGGCACCTCCTAACATAGGCCCAGTTAGACCGGTTCCAGAACCAGGACGAGGCCAGTTTGCAATTAATACAGAGGGAGACCAGAATTATGCAGGAGAAGAAGCAGAAAATCCTTTTCCAGACTGGTACCCTGTAGATGGCTTCACGACTTCAGCAATTCAAGCAGCGAAAAGTAGGGAAGAAGTCATGTTGCAACCAGGATGGGGGCAACCTTTTAAGCATGCTTATTTAGGCCAAGGATATGATTTTTATCGCGGTGGATGTATGGCTAGAGATTCGGCAGTGAAAACTCACTGCTACTCGCCGTGCAGCCCCTCCCAACCTTTGGATGTAAACCGAAGCACTCCGCAGGGAGGACAGCTTAATCCAATGCCTAAAGAGAGAATCCTAGAACAGGAATATTCCCCATATTGGCAAACTGCTCAGGAACAGTCAAGAGTAAGCTTAGGACATTTTGATCATACCATTCTGCCACAAAGAGCATCGGGTGAGACAGACGCTGGGTATGTACAGCGGCTTCAGGATCGAGGTATGACGATTGAACAACTTTCAAGTCCAGAAATTTCTCAGGTTATAGCATTAAAGAACGATCTGCGTTTAACCCCAGGAGCCTCGTTGATGTCCCTGGCGGAGAGTTCTCCCAGGGGGATTGGTGAGGATTCTGGGGAACGACGGAGGAAAGCTTTAAGCTCTGAAATCAGTACAGGAAAAGTTACATTAGCTGGGTGTTTAGGAACAATCGCAGGGCTTTCCCAAGTACAGCAGGAAAAACTTTTAGCTGATCTGCCCGGGGGATTAATGATGGCTGCGATGTGGCCTAATCTCTCCCCTGCAGAAAAAATCAGACAAGCGCAGGCGTGGGATCGCACAAGGGAATTTAAGCAGTCAAAAAACGAATTAGGACGGCAGGCCGGAAACAGATTGAAAGGTCAGATACCATCCCCTCTGCCCCCTCCACACCAACAGCAAGGGAGCCAATCAGTGAGTTCTCAACCGAGGCAACTCCCACCCAGAGCAGAACCGAATCAGAACCAGAGAACCAGGGGCCAAATGGACCCAAATGCAAGGCCGTTTTTCATGGGACCCCCCGGCTGCCCTGTGGCTCGACCCAGGAGAGCGAATCCGGAGGAGTGGGCCCGGATGACCAGAGAACAGAAGGAGAAATTGATCCAATCAATCAAAGATTGGGACGCGAAATACCACAATCAGAGAAGACCGCCACCACAAAAGTAGAAATAATTGAGGCGCTCTCATCTCATACGCATTGGGATGGGGAGTGGCTTAAAGTAAAATACGAAAATACAAAATACATTTTAGATACCGGGGCATTAATATCAGTAAAGCGTGAAAATAATCCGATGGAACAAATAGGATACAAGAATGTGATACTCGCAGACGGCTCTGTACGTAACATGGCAGTTCATAAAGACGAACAGGGAATTCTTTACATAAAAGGTGCAGAAAACTTAATTAGTTTAAAGGATTTAGTTAAAATAACAAAAGACCCAGCACTGCATGTGAGTTTTTTAGGTGAATTAGATATGGATAGTCTCATTAAAGAACAACTGGAGAAAACTAGTTTGGACCCGCACAAACTCAGAGAAATAATCCAAAAAGGTAATTGGGCTACACACAAAAATGATTGTGGCAGAGTAAAAGAACAATGCATTATTAAAGGAGCGATGCCTGCCAGGGAAAAGCAGTATCCGATCAGAGAAGGAAGAGATGAGATTAGATGTACTCTCGCTGAGCTTAAAGAAAAAGGGATAATCGAAGAGAAAGATACATTATCCACCTGTCTTCCCATTCAAGCTGTTCCTAAACCTGATGGCACCTACAGACTGGTACACAATTTAAAAGGTTTAAATAGAGTGACTCCGCACGACGTGCGTAAAACTTTTGACCCATACATGCAGCTCCGAACCATGCCTATTAAAAAATATAAAACATGCATCGATTTGGCTAACGGTTTTTGAGTAAAAGCGACGTGTGAGTCGTGTAAAGTAAAAGGAGGGGTTCAACCCGTGATTTATGACCATCTGCCCATCATGTGTGATGTGCCGGGGGTGCATTTCAGCACGGATGTTGGTGAATGTGCCTCTAGAGGGGTGAACGGACATAAGTTCTTTTTGGTAATCAAAGATAATGGACCAGGTGATCAGAGCAAGATAATACCGCTGAAACGTGTCACAGGAAATACGGTCAGCATGGCCTTATCTCTACACCTGCCCCTCACGTGTGAGTCACTCCGTTCGGATGGAGGACCTGAATTTAAGAATGACAAAGTTTCTTGTCTGCTTGAATCGAGAGGGATAAGACACATTTTTTCTATCCCATACGAGTCCCACACTAACGGAATAGCAGAAAGAGCAGTTAGGACGATAAAAAATCACATCCTGACTAACCTGAGCTCCCGATGGGATACACCAGAGGGAGTTTCAGAACTAAATGTGATCCTTAATATGACGAAACTGAAAAGAACTGAGAAAAAAACTAACCCGGAACACGTCTCTGTGTTACAGAAAGGTGAAAGAATTTGGGTCAAAAGAGGACCGGTTCGAAAAGGAGATTGCATTAAGCATAACGTAAGTGGTCCCTTCATAATAAAAGACGTAACTGGGAACGTGGTTTTAACTGACACTGGTTTGCGCGTTCACCCTCATCAAGTTATAAAATAACTCTGAAAAATAAAAGTAATTAATTGAAAAAATAAATAAATAAATAAATAATTTTTTTTTAATTAATTACTTGATTAAAGGTCATGGCTGGGCCAAAATCTAGTGAAGAAATGACTTGTAAGATCTCAGGTGCTACGGGCCTAATTTTGCTAACGAAGGGGAATTCTGTTAGAGATTGTAAAGTGGCTATGTTTCCGGGCTTCATAGAATCTGCAAATGCGTATCGTTACGCGCAATGGGGAGGCTTGAAGCCGGGAACATGCGTGATATGCAAATCTCTGTGCACCCTAATTAAATGGTCGGGGCTCCGGGAGCAGAAGCCCACTCACCTGGAGAGAGGAACAGACTTGCATACAGGTGCGGTGGAGCTGTCTGCTCCCATTAAAATATGTTTTTGCGGAACCTGCTTGAGGAATAATCCAGGCATCATCTCCTGGCAGGTCTGTGAATGCACCCACAGAGGTGAAATCAAAGATGGGTGCTGTTTCACGAAGAATGGTGTTTTGACTACCTGCTTACCGACAAGCCAGCCAAGTATGTTTTTTGTAGGAGAGCTGCTCAGGAATCCTAGCCTGGTGAAGCCGGTTAGAGATTTATGGGTGGAAGCTTATCCATTTGTGTTCAAGCTCAAGACCAGAGAAAAAGGACTGGAAGAGCTTCAGGCTCGGTCCAAATTTGAGTCTATTAAGAGCTTGATATTAGGACAAAAATTTGGTACGCTGGCTGATGCATGGGAAACAGGTACACAGATTGGGGTAACTCAAGAGTATAAAGACGACAGATGGGGAACTTATCTGTCAGGGACTCTGGACTGGCATACAGGATTGTCTGTTCAGGAGCCCCCAGGGATGCGTAAGCGTGTTACATCATACCTGGTTGAGCTGAAGAGTCTTGGACCAGGGGCGGAGCGTAAGTTCATGCCTTATCAGTTAACTTTGATAGAGGTAATAGACCTGTCGGGTCGCGTTTGCAGCTCGGCTGTTAACATAGTGACCACCCGGAGAGGAGAGGCATATTGGCCTAAGATTTATGGGACTGCTCACACTAGAATGTCTCGTAGAAGGCTGGTCCCCAATCTGACTCTACCTAACTAGAGCAGGGCGCTTTCATTTCCTGCTGATTTTTATGCTTCTGTTTTACAGATGTTATCTACGCAGAAGCATAAGAGGGAAAGCAGCAGAAAACGAAAAGTGGTCAGGTATGCAACTCCGGCGGGAGTTGACCCCAAAGTTAAAAAGAGAAATGTAAATATTCCGAAAGGAAAGGATTGGATAATAAAATGGATTAAATGGGCCTTTTTTATCCTTTTCGAATTTAGCCTCATAGGATTAAGTATAGCGATTGCATATGGGGTACATGTATATCTCCGAACGTATCATGTGTCCTCGGTGACATATAACATAACTCACGGAGGACCGCAACAATTAATAGGGAATTGGAATGTATCCAAAATTAAGCTGTTATGGCCCAAAGAAGATTTTACTGAGAATATAACCACCTGCATGATAGCAACACAGATTGGATTCAAGATTTGTAGTGTAACAGGGAACAAAACTGGCTGCCTGCGCTTGCCCTGTGGAGATAATGGATTTGACCGGATCATGGCTACACCCTCCGTGACATCATTTTCTGCAGCAGAGCAGGAGGAGAAGAATGACACGGAGTGTGGTGAGACCGGCCCATGGGCGGAGTATATGGCAGTCTTAATGGATCAGACAGGATCCACAGAGCTTGATCGATCTTGTCAGATAATATTGAGGAAAAAGAAAATCTTAAATCAAACTTCAGGTGAAGTAGAGTTGTGGGTTTACAAATATTGCCTTAGAAATGATTTAGAATGGGGACACAACTTCACCACTTTCAAAGTGATAAAGATAGAAAGATGGTGGCCTCGTAGAATCGAATTTGGGTGTTTTCAGACCAAAGACAGTAGTTTCCCAAATTGGGATCTGAGAAGTGGTTTTTGCTCACCATTTCGAAGATCGTTAGATCAGCAAAAAGCTGACTGGTTTGATTATTTTGCATATGGCATAAATGGCACATTACGTCATGTGAGTCTGATAGTACGTGGTGTGAATGAAATTATGAGTGACAGTGTAGTGCAGGTTTCTAACAATGTAATTCAAGGAACTTCTGATTCAATGGGCATGTTGGTAAAAGGAGTGAGAGAGCACATCATTAGGCCTGTCTGGGACGCTCTGTTCTGGCCCCTCTGCGCTCTAGGATTAATGTGTGGGGTGATTATTTTAATAATCGGTATGATTTTGGCCTGTAAAAACAACAAATGGCAGTTGACAGGAAGAAAGCTGTTAGGAGAAAGGAGAAAGGACCTGGTAGATCCAGATAAGATGGGAAGAGAGGTGTCAAGGTAGAGGGAGTATTAGCCCCCCTTCTTGTTGCTCCTGTTTAAGTGCAGGCCTCTCTGCACCGCGTGTCACTTGCTCCTTAACTGTCAGTCTGTAACTTGAAGTGAACCAATGGCTCATCAAACTCACCCTGAATCTGAGCTGATTGACGCTCTGAATCTGGAGGTATGTTAGGATTTTGTAACTATTTTATCCAGTTTGTCTTTAAGATGTTGTAGACATTTCATAACTGGTGTACACTTGTTGTGAGGATTATTGTTGTAAAACTATGCCTGCAGATAGGAATTGTAGTGTGGTTCTTCCTGCAGCTTCTGATGATCTATTTTCTCCTATAATTAAGAAGTGTTTATGCAGTAATGCAGTTACTTATTGCTTCATGGAATGAGTTATATATCTCATGTGGAACATATTTTATGTTCCTTCCAGATGGACTCGATTCGGCAGAATATCATAGAGGGATTAATCCCCTCCGCAGGTCCATCAACTGTTTTCTCTCTGAATGGCGCATACTATTTGTGCACCGTGAATCGCGGGAGGGATGGATTGCCTCAAACTAAGACAATCGGGCTCCAGTGTGAACATGCTACGATGAATAAACGCTGCGTGTCTTGCAGGTTTATTCAGTACATCCAGACCAAATGGAAAAGGGATTCAAGCGGGAGACTGATCAGGAAGATGACATACTAATGTTGTCCTCCCCGGGAGTAGATGCCCTGCTTGAGCAGGCCCACGACGAGGAGCTGACAACGGCGCCCTCATCTGACGTGGCTGAAGAGGTTGTATCAGTAATGACGGCAGCTTCGACATGCGTCCCGTGTCCTGATGTGATACGTGAAATCCCTATGGTCTGTCTAAGTAGTGAGCCAGCAGGCATTCCTTCCCCTGTCCGAATTGCACCTGGGAGAGAAATGAGATGGAGGATTAAATCCCAGAAGGGGTGTTACTTTGTTTGTCAAGGCAAGATTATAGATTGCTTTCAGTTTATGAATATTTTGTCTGTAAAGACTGGATGGTTCGGCCCAGAAGTCTGTAACTCTTTTGGAACCGCACCTTTGTTGGATACGAAAAATCATGTTTTGGTTTTCAGCGCCAGCTTCCCACCTCAAATGATGGGATCGCTTCCGCGTGGAGAGGCTCCAGTGATGGATTTATCTTTATTCTTTCTGGGCGAAGAGCCCACAGATGGGAGAAAGCAGTTTAAAGGTTATGTAACAACCCGCAAAGGGACCTTGTGCTTACCCGTAGCTGATGATGGCATTATGATGAGAATGAGGGTTGATGTGGAGGCCACAGTTAGGTGTCTGAGTGTTCAGCCGTTCCTGAGTGAGATGGATGCTAGATTTATGAAAGCTTGCATTGCTGCTCTATCTTTTTATGGTCCTTTGCCTCAGTTCGTCCTCATGGGGGATGTTGCAAGCCCGAGCAACCAGTCAAGGCTTAGAAACAGTGGTCAGAGACAAGGGTCACACAAGGGTCAAGAGGACAGGAGTTCAGGACTTGCTGGTGAGGACAGAACTAGGCAAAGGGTCAAAAGACAAGCTGTCTTCTCTGGATCCACCCATGGACACACCCCTGGGCCCGCCCCTAACTCCACCTCTGGCGGGAAAAGAAGGAATGGCATGGAGTGAGGAGAGGTCCAGCTGGACCCAGGAGCTCTCAGGAATGCTGGAAAAAGATCTACAATTTGCTACCAATATGAAGATTTATGACCTGTGCTCTCATTCCAGGAGTGCAGAATGTAACTTTTGTGCCCTCATGTGAATACTGCATGTAGTGAAATGATACTAAATGTCTTATGTAGAGCTAAAAAAGTGTATCTGGTAGATGACCCCTTGACCTAAACTGTCAGGAGAGAATGACTTGTGACTCTTGCATTGTTTAGAGCAGTCTCAGAAATGATATAAAAGGATGCAGCTCAGATCGAGCAGGGTTCTTGGAGGGCTTGAGGCTTCGTTCTTGGGGAGATTCTGAGAAGACACGAGCTGGTGTAAACTGACTCTTATTTAATCATTTTGAACTAATTCCTCCGTGGGGGATAGTAGTTGTTTTTTACTTTACCCATTTTTGTATTTTGATTTTGTAATAAACCTTTTTTGAAAAAGAAACATAATCCTGATTCTTTCAGGTTTTCTCTAAAGCTTCACGTTTGGAGCCCTGGCCATAATTGCACAGAGGTAAGCATGTCGAAGATCGGTCTCTGAATTATCAGGACTTACTTTACAGTTTATAACAGAATAATATAAAGAAACCTTAAGATAAGGGAAGTTTTAACTTCTCTCCCCTTGCGAGTAACGAGTTGTCTTAAGGGTGATAAAAGCAAAATATTCGAGGTTATTTTGGCTCTGATTGCAGGTTGAAAAAGTCTCTAATCAGCTGGAAGGTTGGATTAATAAATAAATTGATAAACTTATGTTAGCCTGATCAACTAGCATAAATCATTTTATAGTTACCAACCTCCCACATAAGCTGTTAGGGGCGCAATTAATTCCGGGTAGCCCAAACAATTGCTGAGAGGCTTGGCTTGCCTCCAGACTTCTCTCTAGTATCTTAACCAAAAGGTAACGAGTTTAAAAGAAGTGTAGTACTCTGGGGCTGGCTATTCGTACAAGTCATTTCACCTTTAAAATAAAAGACAAGATTCTAATTAGGTAGTCCAAACCCGGATATAGTACGATTATACTCGTCGATACACCCCCGAACCCTGATGGATGCACCGTCTCATAAGTTCTAACGGAACTGGGTTTTAAAGGAACCGGTAAATGGGACGGGCACGCGACATTATTTGCAGATGACACAAATCTTCTTTGTTCTGGTGTGGCTTTGCAGCACTATCTGGGGTGATCATTAAAGGAATGCATAAAATAAAAAAAATGATTTGAAAGAAAAATGTTCTTTGAATTGAGGTAAAACTAAATTCATGTAATTTGGAAAACACAAAACATATTGTAGCAAATATAACTATTGATATGGTTAATATTGAAAGGGTTAGTAAAATATAATTTCTTGGGAAATCATGGACCATATAATCTGCTGGAAACTCCAAAATGAATATGTTAGGGAGAAGTTGGCTCAGAGTCTAGTCATCCTAAGAAAAACAAAACATATTCTCAGTCACAAAACTCTTCATACATTATGCTACACTACTCTACTCTTAGCCTATTGTCCGGACGTGTGGGGAAACATATACAAGAGCAATTTACAAACAAATAATATAATGCAAAAACAGGCAAAGTCAAATTAATCAAGCAGGATTCAAAGATAATGAACTCTTTATAAAGACCCAAATACTGAAATTACCTGATTTGGTTCAATTCAAAATACTGTTCATGGCCTTGTCCACATGTAGCTGTTTTTATTTAAACAAATGTCCGCGCTTCCAAACAAAAAGAGTCCACACCACCTAGTTTTTAGCAAAAACTCCATCCACATGCAAGTGCATAAGTGCATTTTTAAGCACATTCTAAGGCATGCCAGACCTGTAGGTGGCAGTAGTCCCCCCGAATCTATTTATCTATTTCGTCTTCCTGCTCAACTTCAACAACACATGAAACATGGTGCCTAGTGCGTTTGTGTGGACTGATTAGGAGGTATAATTGTGCTTAAATGTAGTTTTATCACTAGCTTAACTACTAGTTAAAGAGCAATTGCAGGTTAAGTTTTATTTTAATTTCATATAAAATAATGCCCAAAAAACACTATTTTAAATGCGTATTGTGGGTATTTTGTTTTACAACACATAGCAGCCCCTTATTTTGAGTAAAAAGCAGCCCCTTTCATCAAAACTTATAAAACGCTTGAAAAAACACTATCTTGACCTCTGAAGTAATGATGGGGAGTTATAAGCTAGTCCTGCATGAAGCTCAGTGTTATCGAGTCAGTGTGTGTGTTCACTAGTTTTGGATTGCATCCATTTTTTTAAAACAAAGTAAAGTGTTGTATATATATATATATATATATCCCCATAGCCACGCCCTGGTGTGGGGGCTGGGGGGTGCATCGACTTGGTCGGGACGTAGAAGGGGGTGCGCTGCTAAATGAGTTTGGGAGCCGCTGGTGGTCCACCATAAGTATAAATAAAAACATTTAAAGTTTCCTTTGTGTCAGAGCCGGCATTAAAATCCATTTTTTTCTCTGGATGAAGCTAAAAGGACTCTGCCTGTGTCACGTCTGGTTTGGCAGATAAACCATTTTTTCTCAGCAAAATGACTCCTAAAGCCTAATTAATTTATTTATCTATACATTTTTGATTAGAATGAGTTCCTATTATGTTTCTCTAAATATGTTTTTCAAAGGAGGCTCTAACTTGCTATTTGGTCTTTAGTTTGTTAAGGAGAGCAGAGCTCTGAGGGCACCCATGTCGTAGAGTAAACACAGGTCGCACATGGGCCGTCAGCTTTTTGGTCGCAGACAGTGACGTTGTGAAACCTAAAACCCTGGTTATTTCTGTCCACACAGAAATGGTCAAAACTGAGAAAACACAAATCTTCACTCTGGCCGGTGTTTTAACAAAGATTACTTTTTGCTGCGTAAAAGTGCATTTTTGTGTGGACGGCAGGCCGAGTCTTTAAAAATGATCTTCGGTTTGGAAGATACCGGTCTACGTGTGGACAGGGCCTAAAATAATGCACAACCTACCTCCCCTAAAAATAAGTAGATTGTTCCATGAAAAGAACGGAGAGTACAATCTAGGGACAGCAGTAGCTCAGGAGGTTGAGCAGGTTGTCCAGTAATCAGAAGGTTGCAGGTTAGATCCCGGCTCTGACCCGAGAATTCTGTCATTGTGTCCTTGGGCAAGACACAACCCACCTTACCTGCTGGTGGTGGTCGCAGGGACCAGAGGGGCCAGTGCTCGGCAGCCTCGCCTCTGTCAGTGCGCCCAGGGCAACTGTGGCTACATCGAAGCTCATCCCTACCAGTGTGTGAATGTGTGAGTGACTGATTGACTACGTTTACATGCAGCCAATATCCGGGTTATGATCGGGTTAAGGTCGGTATTCGAGTTTCTGAGTTGATCAGAATAACCCGTTTACAAGCATAAATAGAAAGAGTTACCTCTAACTTGCATAACCCGATTTAAATGCGAACGTTGGGGTAGCGTCAGGACGTATGGACTACGTCCAGACGCAAAATGCGTCATTTCCGGTTCTTCTTGTTCCGGTATCCGTGAAAACAACAACATGTTTCCCAGTTCGGAAGAGATAGCGACCGCGTTTGTTTGCGCTTTAGTTTCCTCGTCACTCCAAAAGTGTGGTGCTGTGCTGCGACTCGCCATGTTGCTCCCAACTTGTTGTTTACTTCCGGTGTTCTGGTGCATACAAGACGTCTCGCTACTCAAAAGACCAATGCGAACAGAGCATGCGCAGAACACACGCTTTGATGGGGATATCCCGGTATGCGTTTACACGACCAAACATTCGGGTTAGAAAAGGGTTACCCCAGGTGTAGTAATGAGCATATCTGGGTTTTTGGCGGTGTTTACAAGGACCTGCTGAACCGGGTTATTGTGAATATTCGGGTTTTAAAAGGGTTACTGGCTGCATGTAAACACACTGATTGTGTTGTGAAGCTCCTTGGGGGGGACGTAGAATCCAAGAAGGTGCTATATAAATACAGGCCATTTACCATTTAAGGCCAAATTTATGCTTTCAGACCAACATTAAAAAGCTGATGTGTCTAAGCGGCAATTATTAAAAATATGGACTGGTCCAACAGGAGACAAAGTAAAAAACAAAAACAATTCAAGAGAAAATTCAAAGAACAAATCTTTACAACAGTGTGGGGTTAATAAGCCCCGTATAGCCATACAGGTTCTTTCTGTACATGAATGAAGAGCACAGAGACATACTTAGATATAAGCCTAAAAGGGTGTGTGACACAAATTCTGACAGTTACCACCCCCCCCCCCCCACCCCCCACGCACACACACGCACACACACACACACACACACACGCACGCACACACACACACACACACACACTTGTGCACACAACAGTTGCGGCACAAGTGCAACAAGAATCCAGACGCTGTCTCCGCGTGGTCACGAGTATCTGGACAAACAACCCATCACAATAAATGTAAGCCAGCAGCTAAACCGGTACTTATTCACTTCTTGTTGATTCATCAGTTTACCATCTGTTACTAACTTTTTCCACATTTAATCATCTGTGTGTTGGACTCCCACCAAAGGCACACATGCATGAGGTTTCTCCCCCAACACGCACCAAAAAGCGCATTTCATTTTTCACATTAATTACTCATCAATCCGTCCAGCGAGCCCACCGACGCTCGGCGTGAGGCTGCGCTTGTGCGTGCAGCTGGAACATCAGTGGTGAAACTGAGCCCTCCAAGCCAATTAAGGGCTGACACATCAGCACTAAGAGCAGAGCTCCCAGGCCTGCTGAACAGTGTGGGGTTAATAAGCCTCATATAGCTATATAGGTTCTTTCTGTGCCTGCATTTCTGCAAAGTGTCAACTATTCTAACTTATGTCTCTGTTTGTCTAATGAGAGCAAGAAAGTACACTTGATGCATCGAAATGTCCCAGTTGCAGAGCATAAGTGAAGGCCTTATTAGGAATGATGTGCTGTAAAATGATGCAAAGATGTGTTAGGACTTTAGCACACTGAGCAATGGAAGAGCAGCGGGTGAAAACAACTTGGGCAGAGAAGCAGACGAAATTACACGCTGGCATGGCTCACAGATTTTGGCAAGTATTTGTAGTAAACAGGAGAAAGTTGTTCAAGAAAGTGTTCTGGCAGAAAAGGGCACCTTTATCTGTTAAATGAGCCTCCATCATGAATTTAATTAGAATTTGATTTGCTGCTTTTGCAGACGTCACAGTGCATTCAAAAGCATTTTTACCGAGAAATAAAAATGCAGGAAGATGTTAAACTTTATTCTGTGGAAGCATCCAGCCAACTTTAGGTGGGTGGATGATTGTCTTTTGAAAATCTCTTCATATACTGACGGTGTCGGTACAAGATCTGCTCGGGTGCAAGATTAGCTCGGGGTCCGTCGACTGCCGATGACGTCAAAGTAGTTGATTGGCTGAACATGAACCTTACGGAATTATGTAATCACGTTACGTTGTTATCACGTTACGTTGGTCCAGGCAACTTTTACAAAGAAATCCATCATTACCTCTTTGAAAATACACTTTTAGCATAGAGCTGCATGTATATTAGGGCTGAACGATTAACTGCATGTGCAATTAAATTGCGATGTGACAAAAGGAGATTTTCTAAACGCAAAGGCTGCAATTTGGCAGCGAGTGGTTAGCGCAATGCTAATATACGTGGGAAAACCCATAGGAATGCTAATGCTAATATCACCGATTACATTCTTACAAATTATGAATTAGAAACGTGCCAAATGATTACATTTGGAGTCTAATAGAAAGTAAAACTACCATCAATCAAATAAGTACAGACAGGTATTTTAGTAAAGCCAGAAAACTTTTAACTCCAGAGTTTTGGCTAGCAGCTATGAGCGTAACTGAACTACGCATGGACAAGACGTCAAACTCTAAACACAAAATACTTCAATAAACGGGACACACTTCTTTCCTGCAAATACAATTTCACAGGTGTTGCTAATACCTATGATCCTTCAAGGGATGTGCTCAAAGAGGAGTTCAACATTATGAATAAAATATAGTGTTTTATTTTACAAATACCATTATAAACACAAACTTACGTCTTAAGAAACATTATTTTAATAATGAAACTGCTTAATTCTTTCCAACAGTATAGATGTGTAGTGTATTTTGTCCGAGTGGGTTTGCCGTACTTTGACGTCATCGGCAGTCGAAGGACCCCGAGTCGATCTTGTACCGACAACGGCATTAAATAGTCAAAAGAATTGTTTTTGCTCCTCTGAAACAAACGTTATCCAATCATTGTGAACATCTCATTCTTAATGATTGGATCATCACCCATCCATCTAACTACCCTCATGCTGTCTCTCGCCCCTCTGCACGTACAACCCTGGACAGGAAATGAGGCCAAAGCTGTGCTGCCAAGTGTAAAAGGCGGTATGTTAGGTGACTGACCTGTTGTCTGTGAACGCAGCCCACAGCTCTGCTGGCTGGTGCATGTGCACACATGTGATGGAACGAATGAAAGGAGAAAGCAAAACGAGTAGGAGGAGGTTCAGTTCGAGTTGGGTTCTGGAAGTTCTGACCCGTTGTTCTTGGGGTTTCTCCAGGTTTCCGGTGCTGCTGTGACTTTGAAGTTAATTAACCAAGAAAACAAAATGTGCTTTGTTTTCCCCGTTAAGCATCCAAGCATACTGCTTTATTAAACAGTTATGCAGGGCTGCCAACTTTTAATCATTTAAATGTGTGTGGGAGGGTTGATTAATCAGCGTGAGATATTGGGGGTGTAGCGTGAGGGCGTGTAGAGGGTCAAATGCATGTGACTCCCGCTCAGTGCATGAGAGCTGGCGGCCCTGGTCATATAGGCGCGTTATGTTGGGATTTATGTCAGAAAACGGGCAACAACCGGTGTAACACTGAAGTTAACGTTATGCTTTACGCGTTATTTGCTTGAACGGCTTTTTCTAAGAATGTCTACCCCATCTTTCCGCTTCCTCAGGACCAAAGTCCACTGAAACAACTAGTTAACGAAATGACCATATTTCCTACACTGTCTGCAAAGTAAGCACGGAGGCCTAAAGATGCTGCGAGATGGCGGCACCGATGGGTAGGGATGGGTACCGAATTCGGTACTTTTTAAGGTACCGACCGAATTCCACAGTACCCACCGAGCACTGATTCACTTCATTTGAAACGGTGCCTCATTCCGGTACCCGTCCTTCAAAACGAGAACTTGCCTAGACAGCTGCGCATGTAAGTGAGACATCCTCATCTTAATCTGCTCCAGTAGGTAAATAAAATGTTTAAGATAACGCTTGATTTGTTAGCTTCCGTTTCACTAAGGTGCGCTCGCTTTCTCCTCGGAACTCCGAATTTCCGACTAGAAGAACATGAACGCGCTCTAAAGTTTGGCTTCGCTTTACTAAATGCGACAGGTAATTGGGTGAAGATGAAACCATTGACAATGATTTAAGTGTGAGGCGTCATCGTTTAAATCTGCTCCAGCAGTTAAATAAACTGTTTAAGATAACGTTAGCTTGGTATGTTAGCTTCCATTGCTACCATTGTTATCATCTAATGGTGCGTTCGCTTTCTCCTCGGAAATTCTAACTTCCCAGTAGGACAAATCAATTGAAAAAGGACCGTAAAAGTAAGGAAGATACACAGTAAATTTAGTTCAGAATAAATATGTATGCTTCAGTTTAATTATCAGCTCAAAACTACAAGGACGATGTTAAAATACAAACAGTTGAATGTTATTTATCATGATATTTATCAAATATGGTTATATACTGAGAAAAATATATATTTAATTATAAAAGAGAATTAAAACATTAAACACTCAAAAGTATCGAAAATCAGTACCGTTAAGTACCGGTATCGATTTAAATGTCAAAGGTACCCATCCCTACCGATGGGTAATTCATGAGCTGCTTTTCATCATGACTAAAACTGAAGGTAGCTATCAGTTCATCCCTCCTTCTAATCAAACCTTTAATTCTACACATCAAACCCACATTTAAACCATTCAAGTACAAAACAACTCCCGACTTGCCCCAAGCCCTTAAACAGCTTCCACGTAACTCATATCCCCTCATGTACAACCGCGCATCTGCTGAATGAGTCACTATCAGAACTCGTTCCTGGTTCCAGATCGAGCTGTGGGTTTCTCATAGGCAGCGTCATAATCTACAATAACTAACATGGTTTTATCCTCTCTCTGTGTGTTTTGCACCCATGACTAAACCTGAATGCACTCATGTTTTCTGATCCTGCACATCCTCCTTGGTGTGTTTATAGGCACCAGCTGAAATGAACCCGTTTACACATCCTAGATGTAGAGACACCATCACCCACCCTGCTCGTGTTTTAGGCTCATATAGAATAAAAAGCATTTTTAACATGTCACATCTATTTGAATAACAGCTGGAGCTACGCCCCAACATAACCACACTGATGACAATAATGAAAATAATGATTAAAAAGATAACCTTTATTAAGAAGCAGTATTATTGTTGATCAAATAACTAGTTGGGTTTGCTTTGGTGCAACAATCAAACCCTAGAAAAAGGATCCAAATGAATCATAAATATCTGGTTTGTTGGAATAAATGAAGAGCTGGAAAGTCTAACTCAGCTGAGATAACACATGCATCATACTGTGTTTCTATGAAGGTGCAGCAGCCAGAACGATGTAATCATCCAAGTGTCCTGATGAGACGCTTCGTTGTGCGGAGCAGCTGAACGAGTCAGTCCCAGTTTTCACTGGGTGGTCAGAACCAGACGTTCATTCAAACCAAAAAATAAAGAGCATTTTTTATTTTGTTTTGTTTTCATAAAGTTCACACAATTTTAATAGAGGAAGCGTGACTCCAAATCTCTCTGACAGGATCCACATGTGGTCATGTGAAGAATAAAGGTTGGTTTATGCTTGGCACGTCCGCGAGGTCCGCACGGCTCCGCGCGGAAAAGTTGCGTCATTTTGTGTCATTTTAACAACCACGCCCCTCCACCGCGCCTCCGCACGGTCCAGAATTTCCGCAACGCGCACCTCGGAAAATTTCTAACCACGCGGACGGACGGACGTGGAAAAACATGGCGGACCGGCAAGAACTAGTATGGCAGAGGTTCGTAAATACAGACATTTGTATGATTCAGCTCTCAGAGATCACCGTGATCAACATGTTGTTAATAATTCTTGGAGAGAAACAGCTCGCACTGTCGGAAAAGACGAGGACGCTGTTAAAAATGCTGAAATGCCATGTTGTAAACAGTCATTTCTACTTCTACTATGGTGTAGTGTTGGATGCATGCTGTAGAGCTCCATGCTGCCCCGTTCAGTTTGGGAGAATATTGGCTCACCACAGAGACGAGCTGCATAAACCATAAACACTGCGAGTTGTGAAGCGCATTCCATCCGCGAGCCGCATCACCGCGCGGAAAGTGAATGCGTAAAGCATGAACCAAGCTTTAGTCTAGCACTACTCAAGATATTGCAGCTTTTTAAAGGTCAACTTTACAATCGTAAGTTGCAGTGGTCTCTGGTAGGAATGAATTCCCTTCCTGTCCATCGTTCTCTGGGGAAAAAAGCTCCAGTGTGCCTGTTTGAGGATGTCAAATTCAACAGGAGGAGACAGTAGCAGACCACAGCAGGATAGGGTGTTTTACTTCCTAATATCTGGACATCTCTCCTCTGGTTGGCTAACAGCTCTGCAACATTGATGTTTCATCTTCACAAATAACACAAGCCTGGAGGAGTTCTGCTGTCTGGTGGAGTTGCTAATGCTAACAGTTAGCTTCTACTAGCTGAGATGTTCTCTGCTGTCTCCTGGATGCTAAACCAACAACAGCCTCCCCCGTTGTGAGTCAGGATGGGTGAGTCCATGAATGTTAAGTGACAGTGTGACGTAGACCTGTAAGGATTTTCTAATCCTAGAGTTTCACCATCTGTTTTCTATCAGAAGCTAAAGCTAATGCTAGGTGTAGTAGACTATTCTCATGTTCAGCCCGCATGAAACACTCAATGGCCCATTAGAATCAGAAATCATCATTAAAAATAGTTTCTCAGTGTTTTACACCTATACATGTTATTTGATCAACTTTCTGACGGTCACATTTATACAGATGAGCATTTGTGATTATAGCTGCATCTGACTGTTGATGCCACAGACATATATATGTAGAAGCCCCATGGGCTGGCGTTGTCATGTTCCTGGGAATGTGTTTAACCCACGACATGAAGAATCATCACAAGACGGGGGGATTCAAAACAATGATTTATTTAAGGAATCTAACAAAAGGTGTCCCTGGAATAAACCCAGAGTAGTTGGAGCCAGAGAGAGTCCAAATTCTGCAGGTGGAGGAGGTCGAGGAGGGCAGGTGGAGTGACGGGGTGAGTCCAGGAGAGGGAGCCAGGCAGGGTGGCAGAGGAATAAGAGGAGAGGCGAACCGTGAAGTCCAGGAAGGTATGGTTCTTTCCAGGTGAGTAATCCAGTAAGGTTCTGCTTCTTGGATGGAAGATAATATCCAACAAAACCAGAGCATCAGGGAAGATTGTCCAGTGATCCTGGAGAGAGAGGATACAAAACTTGAGTCCAAAAAATCCAACACAAGAGTCCAAGAATAATCCAAGAGATTTTCCAAGTCAATCATCAACTTAGAAACCAAGCAACCTAGAACGGGTGGCCAGAATACTACCATGAGTAGTTAATCATCCAGCACTGTGTAGTGGTTCCCTCTCCTCTTAAATAGAGCTCTGCTGCAGATGACCTGAGAAGCTGCATCTGCCGCTGATTGCTAATACCCTGCAGCTGGTGAGCTCCCTCTCCTGAAATGAAGAGCTCAAAGATGTTATAGAGATGAAGAGTACTCACCCCACCACACAACAGTGCCCCCCCCCCCCCCCTCAACGGATGCCACCTGGCGTCCTAGCAACCGTCTCCTCATACTCCCGGATGAGGCCAGGGTCCTCGATGAAGGAGTGCGAGACCCAGGAGCGCTCCTCCGGGCCATACCCCTCCAAGTCGACCAGGTACTGGACTCCACGACCGCGGGGACGGGAGTCGAGGATCCTCCGGACGGTGTAGACCAGCCCACCCTTGTAGAGCCGGGCCGGCGGCTGAGGTGCAGGAGTGGGGCACAGAGGACTGGATCCAACGGGCTTGACCAAGGAGATGTGAAAAACGGGGTGTACCTTCATGTTCCTGGGGAGGTCCAGCCTGACCGTGGAGGGAGTGGGCGTATCCAGGATCTTGAAGGGACCGATGAACCTAGGAGTGAGCTTCCTCATAGAGGCCTTGAGCGGGATGTCCCGGGAAGACAACCAAACGTCCTGTCCAGGAGAGTACAGCGGGGCGGGACGCCGGTGTCGGTCCGCCAGCTGCTTATTCCTGGCAGCAGTACGCTCCAAAGCTGCCCGGGTAGCGGCCCATGCCCGTCTGGCCACCCTGAGAAACTGCGGGATGGAGACTGAAGCCGAGGCCTGCTGCGGAAACAGTGAGGGTTGGTAACCCAGTGATGCTTCGAACGGTGACTGACCTGTGGAGGTGGATACATGGCAGTTGTGAGCGTACTCAATCCATGCTAGATGTGTGCTCCAGGCGGTAGGCTGGGAGGAGCAGACACAACGTAGCATGGCGCCCAGTTCTTGATTCATACGATCACACTGCCCATTGGTCTGAGGATGGTGACCGGAGGTGAGGGCGACCCTGGCGCCCAGAGCCTCTGCAAACTCCTTCCAGACCCGAGCCACAAATTGGGGACCCCGGTCTGACAGAATCTCTGTGGGAATACCATGCAGTCTAAAAACATGCTTCACGAGGAGCTTGGCAGTAACGGTCGAAGAAGGAAGGCCTTTAAGAGGCACCAAATGACACGCCTTAGAAAACCTGTCAACCACCGTCATAATACATGTGAACCCCTGGGATTCTGGAAGACCTACTACAAAGTCAAGCGCAATGTGTGACCAGGGACGTGATGGACTGGGAAGGGGACAGAGGAGCCCAGCTGGGGCTCGGTGGTCCCCCTTTTGCTGAGCGCACACGTGGCATGCAGAAATATAGTTCTTAACGTCCTTATACATGGAGGGCCACCAGAAGGTCCGTTTAATAAGGGCTAGGGTGCGACCTACACCCGGATGAATGGAAAACTTCCCTGTGTGTGCCCAATGGATGACCTGTCCCCTAAGCGCCTGAGGAACGAATAGCCTTCCCGGAGGCCCCTTTGGGCCTGGCTCGGTCTTCAGTGCCTCCAACACCCTGTCCCGAATCTCCCAGGTGACCCCACCCACAACACATGATGAAGGTAAGATGGTTTCAGGCTCGGGCTCTTGGTCTGGTGCGTACAGTCTGGACAGGGCATCGGGTTTGGTGTTCTTAGAACAAGGGCGATAGGAGATCTGGAAGTTGAAGCGAGAAAAAAACAACGACCACCTATAATGGCGGGGATTAAGACGCTTAGCTTCCTTCAAATAAATCAAGTTTTTGTGATCTGTCCAGATAAGGAACGGCGTTTCCGCTCCTTCCAATCAATGTCGCCATTCCTCGATGGCGAGTTTCACTGCGAGCAGCTCCCTGTCTCCCACGTCATAACGGCTCTCTGTCGGGGACAGCCGCCTGGAGAAAAATGCACCGGGGTGAAGCTTATTGTCCACGGGTGCTACCTGTGATAGGACTGCCCCCACCCCGGTGTCAGATGCATCCACCTCCAGCACGAACTGTCTCTGGGGATCCGGTCTGTGGAGTACCGGAGCGTCTGTGAAGCACCTCTTAAGTTCCTGGAAAGCAGCCTCGGCTTCTGGGGACCAGACAAATGGGCGTTTCACAGAAGTTAGGTTATTCAGAGGTGCAGCTACCTGGCTGCGTCCTTTAATGAAGCGCCGGTAAAAGTTTGCGAAGCCGAGGAAACGCTGCAGCTGCTTCCGTGATGAGGGAGTAGGCCACTCCGTGACCCGGCTGACTTTCTCTGGATCCACTCGGAGTCTCCCGTGTTCCACAATGAACCCGAGAAACTTGACCTGAGAAACATGAAACAAGCACTTCTCTGCTTTGACATATAAGCGATTCTCCAACAACCGCTGGAGAACTGCTCTAACATGCTTCACATGCTGTGCAGAGTCCTCAGAAAAAATCAAAATGTCATCTAAGTACACAGTCACAAACTTATTCAAGAAATCACCCAACACAGAATTTACAAGCGCCTGAAACACCGCAGGAGCGTTAGTCAACCCAAAAGGCATAACTAAATATTCAAAATGTCCTATAGGTGTCTTAAAAGCAGTCTTCCACTCATCCCCTTGCCTTATGCGCACCAAGTGGTATGCATTTCGGAGATCCAGGCGGCTAAACACCCGCGCGTTCTCTACAGGCTCGAAGGTGGAACTGAGTAGAGGCAGCGGGTATTTATTCTTTATGGTGATCTGATTAAGCCCTCTATAGTCTATACAAGGTCTGAGGGTACCTTCCTTCTTCGGGACAAAAAAGAATCCCGCGCCCAGGGGAGAGGAAGAGGGACGAATGAGTCCAGCGGCCAGAGACTCCTGAATGTAGGTCTCCGTGCTCTCCTGCTCAGGTCTGGAGAGATGGTAGAGACGGCTGCTGGGAAGAGGAGCTCCAGGCAGCAGTTCTATGCTACAATCGAAGGGCCTGTGTGGAGGGAGAGAAGTAGCTCTGTCTTTACTGAATACCTGAGCGAGGTCATGATACTCCTGGGGTACGTTGGACAAGTCTATCTTCTCTGCTGGCGGCGATCGGGACACGCTGCTGTCAGGGGAAGCAACTCCAAGGCAGGACAGGGAGCATCTCGGGCTCCACCCCTCCACGCTTCCCGTCTCCCAGTTCACCTGGGGATTATGGCGGAGGAGCCAAGGGTGACCTAGTACTAACGCAGTCTGTAGGGAGGGAAAAACAAAGAACTCTATTTCTTCCAAGTGATTTCCCGACACCCTGAGTCTTACCGGAACCGTCCGATGCGTGATGGTGGTAAGGCTGCGTCCATCCAGAGCCGCCACCGCGAGTGGACTGGAGAGCCGGGTCGTGGGAACTCCCCACTGACGTACCAGTTCAGTGTCAAAGACTGTTCACATCCTGAGTCCAATAATGCATCTACAGGAAACTGTTTAGCATTAACATACAACATGCAAGGCAAAACACTACGGGACCCTTTAGAGTTCTGACTGCCCACCAGTAGTCCCGACTTTACCGGTGGGCACCCCCTTTTACCAGGACCGGGCAAGTTCTAGCAAAATGCCCAGACCCCCCACAGTACATGCAAAGACCCGACCTCATGCGATGTTCATGCTCCTCCTGGCTGAGTCTGGTCTTCCCTAGTTGCATGGGTTCCTCCGGGGCGAGAACCTCAGGTGGGGAATGACTTACTGACCCTGAACGGCCCTCCACCACTCGACTTGATCTGATCGCCGGTGCAGAAGTCGGTACGTGGAGCTCCCGGTGTCTCTTATCGAGGGAGATGGCCAGCTTGATCAACCCCTCCAGGGACTGAGGTTCCGGGCACATAGCGAGCTGGTTTCTGATGCGGCTGTTTAGGGCCTCCGTGAAAGCGGCGATGAGAGCCTCATCGTTCCAGGCGGATCGAGCCGCCAGCGTTCGGAACTCTAGGGTCATCTCTGCCACCGTCCTCTGCCCTTGAGACAGCGTCCATAGCCTCCTGCTTATATCCATGGGGGACACGTCAGAACCAAAAGTCAGTTTAAAATCTGCCAGGAAAGTCTCCAAGGGACCTGCGAAAAAGGCAGCCTAAAGCCTTCCCACGTAGCAGTCCAACAATATAAGAAATTTGACTAACCTCAGTCTGGAAAGCACCTGGAGATCGAGCAAACGCCAACCTACACTGTAGGAGAAAACTGTGGCACTCCTCGAATTCCCCGCTGTAAGTCTGAGCAGGTGGTGCAGGGGCGGCGCGGAAGTAGGTGGGTTCCGGGGCAGCGGCCCCCTCAGCGTTGGGTACAGGAACAGCGGGGTGTCCTTGGGAGGTGGAGGCGCCTCCCAGAGAGGGATTCTGTGCCTGGAGCTGGGTGAGACCCTGTTGGAGTTGGCGGATCAAGACCTCCAGCTGTTGAGATCTTTGATTCACTCCCTGGAGCTGCTCCATTAAGATGGGCAGGACCTGTTCCTGCTGAGTTAACCTGGAGCAAAAATTGGTTAATCATTATTCCACGGGGTTAGAGTTCTGGCTGGATGATTCTGTCATGTTCCTGGGAATGTGTTTAACCCACGACATGAAGAATCATCACAAGACGGGGGGGGGGGGGGGTGGGGGGGGGGGGAGTTCAAAACAATGATTTATTTAAGGAATCTAACAAAAGGTGTCCCTGGAATAAACCCAGAGTAGTTGGAGCCAGAGAGAGTCCAAGTTCTGCAGGTGGAGGAGGTCGAGGAGGGCAGGTGGAGTGACGGGGTGAGTCCATGAGAGGGAGCCAGGCAGGGTGGCAGAGGAATAAGAGGAGAGGCGAACCGTGAAGTCCAGGAAGGTATGGTTCTTTCCAGGTGAGTAATCCAGTAAGGTTCTGCTTCTTGGATGGAGGATAATATCCAACAAACCCAGAGCGTCAGGGAAGATTGTCCAGTGATCCTGGAGAGAGAGGATACAAAACTTGAGTCCAAAAAATCCAACACAAGAGTCCAAGAATAATCCAAGAGATTTTCCAAGTCAATCATCAACTTAGAAACCAAGCAACCTAGAACGGGTGGCCAAAATACTACCATGAGTAGTTAATCATCCAGCGCTGTGTAGTGGTTCCCTCTCCTCTTAAATAGAGCTCTGCTGCAGATGACCTGAGAAGCTGCATCTGCCGCTGATTGCTAATACCCTGCAGCTGGTGAGCTCCCTCTCCTGAAATGAAGAGCTCAAAGATGTTATAGAGATGAAGAGTACTCACCCCACCACACAACAGGCGTTACCTATTGGGGCTGCCACAGTGGCCGTTTGTCATTTCGGATGGGTCTCCATTCGCCTACAGAGCATTTATTTCTACAGAGGAAGATGCTTACCCAACCAAAAATACACATTTTATCAAGCTTTTTCACAAAACCCTGTTGGGGTTATTAGGAGCGAACAATTCGTAAGCTTTAACTTACTTTTGGATTCTTCAATAAATTCTGTAAATATGGGAATATTTACTGATTTATTAATTAATTAAGATATTCTTAGATATACGGGGCACCATTCCCCTTTAACCGGGGAAAAATTGAATCCAAAACTCTTATCAGTCTTTCTTGAAGTTCGTAGAATCCTTGGAGCAGAGACTTCTCTTCGACACAACAAAGCTACTGGAGACGAAAATCTGAATTTTATAACGTTTAATTAACAATTTGTCAAATGAATAAACAGTGGCATAAATGAATAATAACCATGTGATATAATAAAAGGATGTATATTCAAAATAATGTTCAAGGTGTTTGTGTGGTGTGTGTGAGTGAGTGTGTGTGTGTGTGTGTGAGATGAATGGGTCTTTGTTTCCCCAGAGTAGGTGGGGGGAGTGAGCTGTGAGTGTGTGTGGGGCTCTTCCCCTCCCTTTGCATTCAACAGGAGACCTGGATGTGTAAAGTTTTCTACTTTCCCGAACACTTAGTGGCTTAGAATCACAGTAAAACTTAACTCAAACACTTCAAAAGTTAACAAACAACAAAAGGTCACTTGTAAATTATTTAATCTAAAAGGAGTCGGCAGCCTGGCCAGAGCTGACGACTAAAGATATTAGCGATGATCAATAAGCAGTTTATTCTTTCAAAATGACCCGAAGGACGAATTGGGAACGAAAGAGGAAGACACGAAGCTACTTTTTAAGCAATAGCGCGGTTTTATTGCTTATTCTGGACTATAGAGGAAACGGGAGAAGAAAAGGAGAGAGAGAAATGAGTTTTCTGATCACCAGAACAATGAAGCGTCCCTCACTGTTTTGATTTGACGGTTCTCCGTGTTTCTCCGCAGTTTGGCGTCATCCGTCGGTTTGATGCTTTCTCCGTTGTTTACCTCCACGAGTGTTTCTCCACGGGCTGGACACAAAGAGAACGAAGTTTCTTTTGTGCTGAGTTTGACAACTTACAGCATCTCTGAGAGCTGGATGGAGCTCCGCTCGTTCCCAGTCAGGTCCTGATGGAGTTCGAGTGGCTTTGTAGTGGTTTCGTGGCTCAACTTGGGCACTTAGAGCTTCCGCGTGCTCAAGTTGTCGGAGCGTTCGACAAGCGTGTCCTTACCGCCAGGTATCCTGGGCAAAAGAACGAGGTTTCTTTGTCTCTGCTGAAGATTTATGGTCTTAGTTCGCGGGAAAAGCTCCACGGCTTCCCGCACATGCGCAGAACGTGTTTCTGGTACTAGGCGGTAACATCACCCAATGCTTCCGTGTGCAAAGCATCATGGGAAATGAAGTTTCTTGGCGCTGATGTGATTATTTGCTTTCCAGAGCAATTTAAGCACAGTCATTTTGGAGAAATCACTGCATAGTAATTTCCTCATGAGGTCAGACCCTCAACATTCCCCCTTTTGGTTTCGGGGATCGCGCCCAAAGCTCGATCGTCGGAAGCACAGATGGGTTTGTCCCTCATGAACGTAGGTCGACTTGATTGTCGGAAGCACAGGTGGGTTTGTCCCTTAGGACGTTGGTCTCCTTGGACGCCTTTGTCTTTGGTCTTTGTCTTGGATCCTGGCGCCTTTGGTCTTTGATCCTGGTCAGGCACAAAGAGGATAGGAAACGGGATAGTCCCCAACGCGCATAACGAGAAGAAGCCACTCACGCAGGTGGTACGCAATGATGATGTCGTCCATGCGAGAGGTAGTAGTGTAGAAGGAGGAAGGTCGGTGGGTGGTTAACTCCACGAGGGGACACAAAAGCATCTCACCGCCGGCCATACAGTTCAGTTTATGGAGCACGCGGTGATGTACGAGGTCCATAGTTCGCAAACGCGCATTGACCTATGTGGTCCCAAGATTCCCCCCTTTTTGGTCCAAAGGGCAGATCAGGACAGTCTTTGGGCTAAAACAAGGACCATAAACTAAGAGGTACTACAATGTGCTGGTGCGTCAGACAGAGTCATTGACAGACTGAGCTGGGCCGGCACATAACCACTAGTTAATATGTGACCAAGTACGAAACAAAAAATACAGAAACCCAAAAAAAAAAAAAACATATAACATCCAAGAAAATTCATAGCAACCTTGAGGTCTCATAAAATACATTCTTAGGTCATACATTCAGTGTGTAGCTTATAAAGAATGTGACATACTGCAACACTCAGATAAATATGTGAGGTAGACTAAAATGAGAACTACCCTTAGGGTTACAAAATAATAAAGAAAACGTTGCTCACCCCCTTTAGACAGGTGTGGTACATTCACGCTTGGAGTCTCCCAGAACGCGGTCACGAGGCACACCGTAGGTGAGCAAGTGCATCTTATCTTGGAGTTTCTTAACACGCCTGTAGTCAGAATAAGCTATCACGGCCGTGATGAGCCATCCCATCCCCAGGGCGACCAATGTGCAGATTAAGGTCGTATAATCTGTGTCAATGTAGCGTCTTGGGCGTCAAAGTAAGTTCACGCGGGGTTTGTGTGAACTTAACAAGTTTGGTTCCTTCAATCAGTAATTGTTGGTCAATTTCTAAATCGATGGTAAAGTTATAACCCTGGAAAGCGTCCATGATCTCAATCTCCGTGTCATGCTGTTCGAGGTTGAGATGATGGAGTGCCAAGTTTCTAGTTCAAAGTGGAAATGCCTACCGTCCTTTCAAATACCAATGTTAAGCATCGACTTAAACCTATAGATGTGAGGTGTCACAATTATGGGAACATGTAACAGGAAACCGAGTTCTAATTTTTCTGCATCAACGTGAATGGGAATTGCACTACCTAGGCTGTACGCTAGGTGGATTTGTGAAAGGTGCACAGTAGAGGGGTAGCAGCTGTCAAGCTAACCTTGAGCAGGTCCAGTGGTACCAAGTACGGGGAAATACGACTTTCAACCAAGCTGTCTAGCGTGGAACTTACTTCCCTGAGCAGGTCCTGCATCAAATTTCTCACCACTCGTGTGTACACAATATCCTGATGTATGGTTTCAGACAAGGTCTTGATTGCACGTAGAGATTCATTAATTAGAGCAGAATGTAGGTTGACAGTAACATGAGTACCCTGTAAGGTTTTAGTGAGTACATCCTGTTAGAGGTCTAGGAGGAGTTTCTCTTGGTTAGTGAAAGTGACGGCGGGGGGGGGGGGGGAGGGGGGGGGGGGCTGGTTCTTTGTCGGTTAGTACATGTTAGTGGGTTAAACGTGCACTTCCCCCCCTTTCCATTTCCATGCATAGAACTATGTAGAGACTACGTCTACCTCCTGCGGAGAGTCTGGTCTCTGTACCCGCGGGGATGGTTTGACGTAGGGTTTGATTTGGTTTGCATGCACCCATTTGTAGACAGGCTCCTGTCTCGCTTTGGTGATGTGTAACCTGTATGCAACTGGAGAGAGTTTTGCCACGATCTCAAATGGTCCTGACCAGCAGGGCAGGAACTTCTTAGCTTTGCGTGCTGGTTGGGCGAACCGAAAGTAGAATACTTTGTCACCCACCTCGTATTCGCGGCTGGTTGTCTTTTGGTCGTAGTAGGCTTTAGCACCTTCTACGTTGGTCTCCAGTTTCTTCTGAGCATGCGCGAACGTAGCTCTGAGGTGTGTTTTCAAGTCTGCCACATACTGATGAGCGGTATAGGCAGTGGCAACACTGACATCCTCTGGGTGATACAGGAGGTGCAGTGGCAGAGTCATCAGTCTGCCGGTCATCATCTCAAAGGGCGTAACCCCCGTGGATCGCTGGGGAGTGGACCGTATGGCCATCAGGACCAGAGGGAGCTTAACGTCCCAGTCCTTCCCAGTGGAGCAGACGTACTTTTTGAGCATAGAGACGACCGTGCGGTTCATCCGTTCGACCTGTCCGGATGACTGTGGGTGATAGGGGAGGTGGAATCTCACTTCCACTCCCAGAAGTTCAAACAGAGACGTCATTACACTGGATGTGAAATGAGTTCCTCGGTCAGAGTCAATGCAGAGTGGAAGTCCCCATCGACTGAAAACGTGGTTAATCAGCAGTACAGCGGTTGTGACGGCTGTATCGTTTGGCGCTGGAAGGCATTCCACCCACTTTGTGAAACTGCAAGTTACAGTTAGCATATATTTGTTTCCTCTTGCCGATTTGGGAACCGGTCCAACCCAGTCGATCTGCAGGTGGGACCAAGGGAAGGTTATTCCCCTGCGTTGCAGTGGTGCTCTAGCAAGCGGCTGGGAGGGTTGAAACTGGGCACAGATGAGGCAGCCTTGGACATAGCTGTGTACGTCCTTGGACATCGCGACCAATATGCTATTTCTGTCAGTGACGCGAGGGTAGCTTTTGCTCCGCGGTGACCTCCAACCGGAGTGTCGTGGGCGTAGGCAAGCATCACTCCTCTGTGGTCGAGTGGAACAACCCAGCGCGGCGGGCTGTGATCGTCACGCATGTAAACTAACAAATCGTTTTGTAGTTTCAGGTGCGCGAGTTGACGATGCAGGGTTACCAAATCTCGGCTTGCGCCCATAGGTGGTGATGGTTGTTCAGGTATCGGGCCCTTTTGGAGAAGCTCGCGGATGAGCTTCAGGTCAGGATCTTGTTCCTGCATGGTGACTAGGTCCGCGTCATGTGGTTGTCTGCCTAGAAACACGGGTACCTCAACGGTCCGAGGTTCGTCTGCCTGTTTAGCATGGCGACGAGTAATCGCGCAGACCTCGTGAACGGCCTTGGGTGGAAGCCACTCATCTTTGAATTCCCAACAGGTTCCCTGGTCAGCACCGAGCTTAGCAAGGCGGTCAGCTTCGTCATTACCATCTTTCTCCGGACCTAGGGTCCTGGAGTGACCTTTGACCTTTTTCCAGTAGACCATTATGCCTTTCTCAGTGGTGAGCAGATCACACGCTAGGAATAACTCCGAGTGTTTCACGTCTCTGTTCCTGGCATTTTTCATGTTGTTCTCCTTCCACATGTGGAAGTGAGAAATGAAGCTGTGTCTAGCGTAGTTTGAATCTGAGCAAAGGACGATTTGAGTGATGTCCAAGGCTGCCGCCTGCTGGAGGGTTATCAACACTGCAGCAATTTCGGCGTACTGACTAGACTTTTGGCCCAACCGGAAGTGATTTGGTTGCTTAGTGTCACAGTCCACCCAAACGACTCCAACCCCAGCACGGAGCTGGCCTTCGTGAAGGTAGGCGCATCCATCAGTGTAAACTTTCGGAAGCCCTTGGCAAACATTCTCATCAAAGTAGCGATGATTGGATGCGGTTGGGTAGACTGCGGCAGGTGTGTCCAGGGGGCCCAAGACGGAGTCAGAGTCACAGTGCTGGCAGCCTGCTAGCCCTTGTCCTAGCGCTAGCTTGGTGTTCTGACCATACTTGACCTCAATGTTGTATCCTTGGAGCACCATCATCCACGTCGCAATGCGGCTGTTTGACACTCTTCCTTCGCGCAGTCGCTGGCTGTTTAGGAAGGTGACAGGCTGATGACACGTTTCAATGATCACTTTCTGTCCACCGATGTAACTACGAAAGTGTTCGACGGCCCAGACTGTAGAGAGGAGATCTCTCTCGCAGTCTGAGAACTGGAGTTCCACCTTGCTCAGAGGCTTGCTGGCGTATGCCACAACTCTCATGTCCTGGTTTTGTTTCTGCTTCAAAGCAGCGCTCAGACAGTGAGAGGAGAAAGTAGCCTCTATGTAGAACTCTTTATCCTTGTCTGGGTAAGCCAGACAGGGTGCGGACGCCAACTTCTGTTTTAGGAACTGGAAGGAGAGTTCTTGGGGTCTGTCCCCCACGAAAGGTGTGTCGTTCCGAAGCAGCTCAGTGAGGGGCCTCGCTGTTTCAGCGTACTCCTCAATGAACTGCCTGGAGTAGTTGCAGACTCCGAGGAAGCTCCTGAGTTCAGTCAGATTAGCTGGGGCTTTGATGTCCTGAATGGCTCTAATGCGTCCCGCTTGGGGCTCGACTCCATTAGGGCCAACCAGCAGTCCAACATACTCCACTTTGTTTCGACACCACTGTCCCTTGAGAATCGCCAATTTAGCTCCGGCGTCAGCGAGCTGTTGCAGCACGTGACGGAGTTCGGCCAGGTGCTCCTCGAAGGTTCGACTCCTCATCAAGATGTCATCGACATATATGAGGTTCCCTCTAGAAGCAGCATCTGACATGGCTTTGTGGAGGAAGATGTTGAACTCTGCAGGTGAGTTAGAGTAGCCAAAGGGGCAGCGGTTCCAAGTATATTGGCGATTTCCAAAGGAGAAAGCCAGTTTATACTGGTCCGCCGGCTCAACCTTCATGGTCCAGAAGCCGTTGGCTACGTCAACCGTAGAGAAGAAACGAGCATCTCTGACTCTGGCTAGCTCCTGATCTAAATGGATCATAGGCCACCTGGAGAGAGGTACTTGTTTGTTCAGTGCACGATAGTCTATGGTGAGACGCCATTTCCCAGTCGGTTTCAGAACCGGCCAGATGGGAGAGTTGTAAGTGGAGTTACACTCTCTGATGATGTTTTTCTCCTTCAGCTGATCGAGGATCTCCTGGATCGACTCATAAGCAGCGAGTGGAATCTTGTACTGACATACAAAAGTAGGAGGGGCATTCGGGTTCGTCGGAATGCGAACCGTGTGCAGGTTTGTGAGTCCACAGTCCAGGGAGTCCCTGGATAAGATGGACTGAAACTCATAGAACAGGCTTCTAAGCGCTGCTCTCTGCTCCTCTGACTCCAGCGCATCCGCTTTGTCAAGCTGCTGGCTGACTTTGGCCTCGAAGCCGTCATAAGGTTCAGAGGAGGAGGGTCTCTGGTGTTCCGGGCTTTCAACCGGTGACTCAGAGGGTTGAGTATTTATTGCAAAAACCGTTAGACACTGACCGCCGTCAGTATCTAAGATTGCACTGCAAATGGGTTCCTCAGGAAGGGCTTCATGCCGCTTGATGGTAATAATTTGTGAAGGGAAAGTACTGAATGTGTCTGCACCAACCTGTCTGTCATTCAAGAACAACGGAAGTTGTCCGATCACGGGGACTGAAAGTTCGAAGTCATGGAATGAGCTATCTACCAGCATGCCCAAGGGATTTCCTGCCGGCAGGTGGATAGGACTCTGGGTCGGATTTTCGACCAACAAGTAAGCAGAACGATTGTTCAGCTCCAAGAGTGGCGTGCCACAGACGGCTAAGTTGAGCTCCAAGAAGTGTGGTGATGGCTCGAAGAAGGCCTGTGTGCCTGGCAGCTTCTGATGCTTCATCAGAGTCAGACGAACAGGCACTCCTTTGACCAGTGGGGGCAGAACCGTGCTGGCCTCAACCACTGCACGGCAGGCCTGTGGAATGGTCTGACCGGACAGCAAGTGTTCAGGGCCTTCTGAGCGAGGCTCAGAGGATGGTGTGGCTCGGGCCCAAAGGACTTGATTGCAAGTGTCCAGCTGGGCACCGAGTCGAACCAGCAGATCTGCTCCGATGAGTGCAGGTGGATCAAGCTGTGGTATGATGCTGAATGTATGTGTGAGCTGTCTTGCTCCAAGTTGGATAGTCAGAGAGCAGACCTCTGGTGCTTTCAGGAGCCTCTGCGGCCAAGTAGGTGACAAGAGCCGATGGCTACGTGTCACGCTGACCAGCAGGGGGTCCTTCTGACGCAGGTGTTCAAACGTCTGCTGGCTGATGGCTGACTTTTCCGACCAAAGAGCAAGGCGAGCATCTGAGATGTGGGTGCAGTTGATGGTGAGACCACCAACTATGTGTGGTGCATATGGCTGCAGGCTGACGTTCTTCAGCGAGCAGAGAAAAGATGAATGTGTGCAGAGCAGAGTTCCAGGAGCGGTTTCGTGCCTTTGCAGGCGGACATCGTCTGTGGGAGCCGTAGGGAGGGGCATGACCTTGGAACAAGGGTTTTGCGGCTCACTTAGGCTGACTTCAAGAATGGAGGATGGTCGGCTGCTATCCGGGTTCCAGGGCCTAGGTGTGTCCACCTGAGCCCAAAGTTGACCCTTCTGGCAGTCGATGAGGGGAGCTAGACGTTCAAGCAGGTCCTGACCAATGAGAAGTGGTTCAGTGTCTAGCTGGCAGACATAAAACGGGTGAACCAGGGTCATGTCTTGGAAGGTGACGTCCAGCCACGCCCGGTGAGTGATGCACTCCCGGGTCTGGGTGTAGCTGGTGATTTTCAGGTCACAGGGTTCTACCTGGACTGGTTTCCCGAGCGACCACATGGTGTCAGACACGCGATGGAACAGTGTGGAGCACATCAGGGTGATTTCTGAGCCGGTATCCAGCAGAGCATCAACCTGTATGCATCCACCTACGTTGGTGCTACAGTACAAACGGCGAGCATGATCATGGTTTGTTAAGTCACCAAGGAACTTCAGAAATTTAGTATCAGGTTTCTCTGGGGGGGTAGATTTCAGGAGACTCCTGTGATCTACCAGTAGTGTTTCCCCAGCTGATCAGGTAGGTCCTGGCCACGCTGGGAGGTTGAGCCACGCCTAGTCATGCGGACGTTGGCTCCAGGTCTGGCTTCTTAGAAGAAGACTTTGGTGCAGGGGTCTCTTCTGCAGATCTCAGCTGTTCCTTCTGTTTAGCTAGGAACTGCTGAAACATCTCCTGGAGGTCGGCTTTGGTCAAGTACTCACCTGCGGACTTGCGTTCGGGACTTACCTGTTGGCGGCGCTCCTTAAACCTTCCACTGTTCCAACCTACCTGCCGTTGGTTTTGGTTGGGCCACTTCCTGTCTGATTGTCCAGACCTAGGCGGCCGATTAGCACCCCCCTTCCCCTGTTGAGGAGATTGGGACTGCTCTCGCGGTTTAACAGGTCTAGGTTTAGCAGATTTTGGCTTAGTGGGTGGAGCTTCTGTGCCTTTGAGCTCCAAACGCGGCTCGGTGTCGGGAGCTAGGTGCATGACGCGGTGATGTGCGTCAGGCTTTTGGGGCTTTCCGCCGGCTTCCCAAGCCTGTTGAGCGTATCTCCTAATCTCCTGAGTTGTCAGTTTTTTCATCCGACAATACATTGAGACTTCGGAGCGAACACACTCGTGCAGGTTGTGAATGAAAAGGGATCTGAAGGCAGGGTCTTCCTCGAGCCCAGGGCCGTTTCGACCTTGGAAATAAGCACTTTTGAGTCTGCGATAATACTCTCTGGGGGGTTCGTTCCTCCCGTGTTTGATGGAGAAGGCCCCCATTGTAGCTGACGCAGAGTCTGCATACGTGGCGTATTCATCTCTCAACACTCGGCAGAGCGAGGAGTACCGATCACGAATGTCAGGTGGTAGAGTTTCCATGAAACCGTGCACCGTTCTAGATGTGGTTTTCCAAATTAGCTTGAGCTTTTCCCTTGAAGAGGGTGCTGGAAGATCAAGCAGACAACGTTCTATCTCCCTGAGATAATCGTCAACATTGGATTCATTGGTGTTAGGATCAAAGCGTTCTATGTCTTTAGCTAGCGATTCAATTTGACGTACACGGAGCCCTGACTCACGGTACGGCGCGTCATCCTCTGACTCTGACCCACGGTCTGTCTCAGAAGGCGCTGGATATCGCTGGTGTGCTCTGGGCTCCCAATGTTGACTCCTGGGACCCAAATTGGGGTCTGGCATGCTGTGGCGGGCTGCTGGCACATCACGTGGGTGTCCTGGGAGGTCCTCCTCCCGGGGCACGTCTGCATAGTATGCTCTGTCATGCAGCTGGTTGCCGGCATGCCGAATACCGGAATAGCTAGGATGGGTGGATGGTTGAGGTGCAGGTTGGGGTGCATAACCCCATTCGGCACCTTGCACCCTTCGTGGACTGGGGGAGCGGTCTAAATAGAGGTGCCGCTCGGCTGGTCGGCTTCTCACTGATTGAGAAGGCCGTGAAGATGAGGGTGGTGGTCCAACCTGGGGTTCAAGGGCGAACTGCCCTCGGCCCCTAGGTGGTCCTGAATGCCCTAGAGTGTGTGTAGGGAACTGGGCCGAAGGTTGGGACAGATAAGCTTCATCTCTCCCCTGCGGCGTGCGTCCGTCCAGAGAGTCATGGTGTTTCCCCCCTTCCCACTGTCTGTTGTCATCAGCAGAAGGGGGCGGGGTCTTCACCCCATCTTCCCCAGAATCGGTGCTGGTGTTGTCTTCCTCGATCAGCCTTCCATTTCGCTGTTTTTCAGCTAGCATACTCTGGAGGTTCATGATCTTCTGATCACGTTGGAGTCCTCTCTGATAGAGGATCAGGGCTAACTTAGCTAAGTGAACCTGGATTGGTTTTGTACCATCCGGGTTTTCTATTTGATCAATTACAGCTTCTAGCTCGTCGCTACGCTGTTCTTCAGTGAAATCCCTAGAAGGGTAGTCGGGTTCTCGAGCAACCGCGACCAGTTTGGACAATATTTGTCCAGAAAGTAGGCCAGGTTCACATTTGTGGGCCGCAGCGCCACCTGGTTGCTGGGAGTTGGTCAGTTCACTACTCTGTCCCTCCATTTTTAACAACCGAACCAAAATAGCCTAGTAGAGCTTCTGCAGATAGCTCAAGGCTGCACCTTTGGCAGCAACTGCTAGCTTTGTAGCAGAAATACACTAAATTAACCTTTGTGCGCACAGGTTTTAGCATTTTAAGATTGCACGGAATGCCGTGACTGACGCTTAACATACTATTCCTTTCAGTATTTTAGCAAAAGCTGGTGCGTTGCCGTAGCAACGTCTTACAACACTTGCAGTGTTAAATATGCTAGTTATTCCTTCAGAATATTAGCAAACAGGGTGTTATCAGTCTTTGAGTGAAGGTTTCAGTTAGTTATAATAGCCACTGTGAGTTAAAGTCGCTAAATTAGCAGTTAATTTTAGCCTAAAAGGGTTAGTCAGAATTACTTACACGCTGCACCTTTAATGAGGAACTGAATTTTAACCTAAAAGGTTAGCCAGAATTAATTACACGTTGCACCTTTAAGGAAAAACTGAATTTTAACCTAAAAGGTTAGCCAGAATTAATTACACGTTGCACCTTTAAGGAAAAACTGAATTTTTAACCTAAAAGGTCAACCAGAATTAATTTACACGTTGCACCTTTAAAGAAGCACTGAGTTACTGGTGAGAGTTCGATGCAGCTTCCTGCTCAGCGAAATCAGCACCACTCTGTTGCTGGTTCAAGGCTGAACAACTGATTATTTTTAATTCAAGCTCTTTGGATTTATTTGTTTGTTTGTGCCGGATAGAAATATCTGTGTATCCAAGCCTCACACGGCTGCACCAATTAATGTTGGGGTTATTAGGAGCGAACAAATCGTAAGCTTTAACTTACTTTTGGATTCTTCAATAAATTCTGTAAATATGGGAATATTTACTGATTTATTAATTAATTAAGATATTCTTAGATATACGGGGCACCATTCCCCTTTAACCGGGGAAAAATTGAATCTAAAACTCTTATCAGTCTTTCTTGAAGTTCGTAGAATCCTTGGAGCAGAGACTTCTCTTCGACACAACAAAGCTACTGGAGACGAAAATCTGAATTTTATAACATTTAATTAACAATTTGTCAAATGAATAAACAGTGGTATAAATGAATAATAACCATGTGATATAATAAAAGGATGTATATTCAAAATAATGTTCAAGGTGTTTGTGTGGTGTGTGTGAGTGAGTGTGTGTGTGTGTGTGTGTGTGAGATGAATGGGTCTTTGTTTCCCCAGAATAGGTGGGGGGAGTGAGCTGTGAGTGTGTGTGGGGCTCTTCCCCTCCCTTTGCATTCAACAGGAGACCTGGATGTGTAAAGTTTTCTACTTTCCCGAACACTTAGTGGCTTAGAATCACAGTAAAACTTAACTCAAACACTTCAAAAGTTAACAAACAACAAAAGGTCACTTGTAAATTATTTAATCTAAAAGGAGTCGGCAGCCTGGCCAGAGCTGACGACTAAAGATATTAGCGATGATCAATAAGCAGTTTATTCTTTCAAAATGACCTGACGGACGTGTTTGGGAACGAAAGAGGAAGACACGAAGCTACTTTTTAAGCAATAGCGCGGTTTTATTGCTTATTCTGGACTATAGAGGAAACGGGAGAAGAAAAGGAGAGAGAGAAATGAGTTTTCTGATCACCAGAACAATGAAGCGTCCCTCACTGTTTTGATTTGACGGTTCTCCGTGTTTCTCCGCAGTTTGGCGTCATCCGTCGGTTTGATGCTTTCTCCGTTGTTTACCTCCACGAGTGTTTCTCCACGGGCTGGACACAAAGAGAACGAAGTTTCTTTTGTGCTGAGTTTGACAACTTACAGCGTCTCTGAGAGCTGGATGGAGCTCCGCTCGTTCCCAGTCAGGTCCTGATGGAGTTCGAGTGGCTTTGTAGCGGTTTCGTGGCTCAACTTGGGCACTTAGAGCTTCCGCGTGCTCAAGTTGTCAGAGCGTTCGACAAGCGTGTCCTTACCGCCAGGTATCCTGGGCAAAAGAACGAGGTTTCTTTGTCTCTGCTGAAGATTTATGGTCTTAGTTCGCGGGAAAAGCTCCACGGCTTCCCGCACATGCGCAGAACGTGTTTCTGGTACTAGGCGGTAACATCACCCAATGCTTCCGTGTGCAAAGCATCATGGGAAATGAAGTTTCTTGGCGCTGATGTGATTATTTGCTTTCCAGAGCAATTTAAGCACAGTCATTTTGGAGAAATCACTGCATAGTAATTTCCTCATGAGGTCAGACCCTCAACAACCCTAACCCAGACACAAGATGTGGCAAGATAATTATAATATAAAATCCCAACAAGATGGCTATCAGTAGTAATCCCATGTGATCTGTTCTCAATAGTCTTTGCTGGTCTTTGCAACCGTAGGCTGCACAAAAACGAGCATCATTGCTCACACTGCGTTGACTTCAGCTGGGTTGTGAGAGTTAGGAACCCATCCAATATGGCGATTTCATGCTCTCTAGTGCACAATGGCGTGTCTTTGCATTCATGTTTATAGGGAGCCTAAGTCTCCTCCCTTTCTGGTTCAATTTTAATGAAAAGTAATGGTGTGTGTTTTGACCCACGCCTGTCATGCACTTTGAAGTTAATCAGCTTGTAAAAGTTTGTTATTAGCATGACTACAAATTCGACATCGGCATATTGCATATATATGACGTCACCACAGAATCTCTCCCCCCTAGCGTAGCTGCTACTTACCACATGACCAGATTTATGGTGGTTCTAAGGATTTGAAGTTTGCTGAACTTACAGCCATTTTCCCTCTGTTTTCTCCAAGTCTGGTTCTATGACGTCACTTTGGTGATGCACATTTGTAGTCCTGGACTTATTGTTACACAAAATTTAAACTAACTTTTCCCCATTCAAAAACAAGCACTTTCTCGTTTTCTCACATGGCACATAAGCAACGGAATTAGAAAACAGCATTGTTAGCACCACTGACTTGCATTTTACCAGAACCCATGGTCCAGAAGTAGATGGGTGTGACTTAGGCTCCCCATGGTTGATGCTCCAAGTGTGTTTATTTCTGCAGTGATGAAAAATCACCTCAATTTTCATATCATATCACCGTGTTGACGCATTTTAATGAGCTCCCTCTGTGCTGTATATAAAGTGTGTGTGTGCGCGTGTGTGTGTGTGTGTGTGTGTGACACAATTTATATTAGGGCTGTCAGTCAATTAAAAAAAATAGCTAATCGCACAATTTTCTATAATTAATTGTGACTAATCGCAATTTATCTGATCATTAGCCTGGCTGCTCTTACACTTTTTTTCCAACTTTATATTGCTCAGTGAAAAATAAGTTGTCACACACTCCATGGAAACTTTCAGAGAATCCACAATTAGTGGCTTTCAAATGGTTTTGTTACTTTTTGCAGGTTTAGAAAAGAAGCAGATGAGACAGCATGTCTGATAATTTAGTTCTTAATCTGATCATATTAGAACATGTCTGTAATGTCTGAGGGGCTTTTATAAACACTGTATAACTAACACTCCTGGACAGGGTATGGATTACACAGAGGCTTCTGGGGAGCCCGGTTATAGGGGTGGGGGGTGTTCTGTTTTGCCTTGGCCCCCAGAATGTCTTGAAACGGCCCTGGGTGTGTGACTGAGTTTTGAAGGTGATCTGAATTGTATCAGATGTATAAATATTACATGTGCGTAACTTATTGTTTTATAAAATGTGTAGTGGAGATAAATCTACCTACATTTTACTTTTCAACACTTTGTTTTGTTTTCTTGTTTTTATTTAACTATTTCCTGTCCTGTCTGTCTCTCATCTTCCTGCATCTTCTCTAAACTCTCCAGAAAAACTGCTGCCTGGATTTTTACTTTTTCACCTCATCAGTTACTTTTGAGCAGATTAGAGGGATCTCCTGACCGCAAAGCGGAGAGCGCGTTTCGATGCCGCGTCAGTGAGGTGAAATCAGCGCAGCACAGGTGATGAGCTCCACAGTAGCAGAGCGCTTCAGGCACAAATAAGACAGAAAGTAGAGAACATGTGTGGACATGAATGGTCGTGTGTTAACTATAGTTTTTTGGTTGGGCCACTTTGAGAATGGACCGTGCGCTGGAAGCAGCTGCCTGGAGCGCACCAACGATCGGCTCTCTGCCGCTCTCTGTGCTCTTCGCTCAAAGAACCCCCGGTACACTGAGAGCACATAAATGATGTAATAGAGGTAGAAACCTTTTTTCCGGCTCTCCCATGACTCAATCCCTGTATCTCATCATCAATACATGACCCCCCCCCACCCCCCTCATCCCCCAGCATGCTTTTTTTTAACGATGTGACCTGACAGTCACAAGGCACTGTGGTTGCAGGGGTTTACAGGTACTTGCATGCAACAGGTGCCAGTCTGGAATGTGCTTCTTCTCTCTTCAACCACCACTGTAAAGGACAATCTCCAATATCCATTTTGGGCTCTGCTTTGTACCGATCTTGACAGAGCGCCATGGACAGCGTTGTCCAAGCTAGCAAGATAACATGCTAGCAAGATTTTCCTCTCTCTTTTTCTGCTGCTGCTGCTTCTAATCATTTCCAGCTGGTCAGACACCAGCATAGCGCAATGCTGCCCCCTCCTTCAGAGCCGCTCATAAATTTGAGGCGTCGGATTAGGTAAAAATTTAAAAACTGCATTAATTTCATTAAATCTTTTTAATGCATTAAACATTTCACATTAATTAAATAAATTAGAGCATTATTTTTCACAGCACTAATATATCATCATCATCATCATCATCATCATCATCATCATCATCATCATCATCATCATCATCATCAAAACTTTATTCCAGGCCTTTAAGGTCCATAATGGGAAGGATAACACAGTGAAAAGTAAAAATAGATAAATTCATAAAGAATAAAGATTAGAAGATTAAAAACACTTTTAAAAATAGCAAGAAAATAAAACACATTAGGAACAATAAAGAAAGTTAATAACAATAAAATTACAACCAATAGCAATATAAACCGACAAGATCAGTCCAACATACAGGCAACAACGCCAGTGATTCCAAAGGTTAGAATAGAATCGAGTCATGCTTCGTGTCGTTGTGGACAAGATAGAGACAATACCATTTCCAGAGACCATCAGCCTACACATACATCTGTACATTAGACTGCAAAGGGTAGCATTACAGGTGGGAATACCAGCGTACATGAATAACGTCTGAATAACGTTATTATAAGATTATATATATATATATATATATATATATATATATATATATATATATATATATATACATGTAGCGTCCAGCAATGGTCAGTTTAGGTACAGCCTGACCTTCCACCATCTATTCAACTTCTGGTCATTAAGGAGACACAACACTGCTTGTGTTCCCTTTAAGCGAGTCTGCCTTCACACCAGCTGGGATTCAGAGTCCACAAGTCTAAATCAGAACATTAACTTACTTTTCTCAAGGTCTCATCTCCAGAAGAAAGAAGACCCAGCTCGGATCAGTTGCTACATTCAAGAGTTATTATAATAAATCATCAATAACTTCTTCCATGACTTTTAATCTATTTAATCATTAAATAAGCATTTGCTTATTATTACTTGTGGTAAAATAGTATAATGAAATGAAATGCTTCGTTAATCTAACTCACTGAGTGGGTGTTATGTTAATCTGCTAGACTGTGTTCACCATGTTTTGACGACAAGGTCCTTACACCTGCTTCACAATAACAAGTACGGCTAAGTTAAATTCATTCCACTTAGCTAGACTTTTAACACAGATCAGAGTGTCCATATTGAAGAAGGCGGGTTTCTGTGTTGCCTTGGTAACATCAACTTTCCTGTCAGCCTCTGATTGGCTGCCCAAATCACAACAGCTAAACTTTAAAACTAACCCCGGCTTTCCACAGGAGCCGTCAGCAGCACGTTACTGCAGCAGCACGTCATAGCTGCTGATAGGAACCGCTGTGGTCAACAGAACCTTTTCCACTGGAGCCGTCAGCAGCGCGAGACGGCCACGTCTCAGGAGCAGCAAGTCGCGGCCTTTACGCGCCGGTTCTATTTTCTACGCGCGACGCCTCTGAAACGGGTCAAGTTTGACATTTGTGGGGAAGGAAAGACAGGAAATCGGACGCGGAAATGGAGAGAAGCTACAGAGATTTTCAGAATAAAGAACGTGCTGCCTTCCGGTTGCTTTACTTTTAAAAAATGTTACTAACTGTGCGGCCCCATGAGAAGTTATCACCTAGCTAACAGTCTCCTTTGTTTTTCAGGTCCGTATTGGCGATTATAAAACGGACAGAACATAAAACACAAACCATGTTGTAGTTTTCTCCTGCTTGTTGTTGTGTTTACTGACGAAGTCACTCGTGTGACTTCGTGCTCGGTCGGTGACAGCTGCTCCCCTGCTGCTTCGCGTCTCGTGGGAAGGGCCAAGCAGCAGCTTACGCGAGCAAGACGTGCTGCTGCAGTAACGTGCTGCTGGCGGCTCCCGTGGAAACCCGGGGTCAAACAGAATGAGAGCTCTTCAGTTCTGGAGAGTGCTGAAGAGTTCGCTCAGACGGGCCATCTGTTGCAAGACTTCTGCAACCATCAAAGATTTTGACACGTCGTCAAAACCTTTTTGCACCTGCGGGGCTGATGAGAAACACTTCCTGCAGAACAAAGGTGATATTGTTCAACTCCTTAAGAGAATCCCTGAGACGCAAGCTGATTCCATCCTGTACTGCCTGTTGACATCTTTTCGACCGGGGAAAGTCGCTACCGTGTGGTCAAAATACTGGACCTGGGTGCCCCGAGGTCATCCGACCTCCTTCGACCTCCGGATCTTGACAAGGGTGAGCAAAAGGGCAGGTAGAACACAGAGATTGCGTCTGGATGCATTTTGTTGATAATAACTTCATGAGCTTAACGCACTCCAAATTCATTTCTCCGGAACTCAGCTTAATTTGATAAGGAAGCTCTGATCGATATCACATTTACACTTTGGTCACTTCAGCACCTTAGTTCCACTCATTCACCTTAAATGCTTAATTCATTAGTCATGTTTTAAATTGTTTGTGAAATAAATTCTCACTTTTATAAACCTGACTCTTTCTTGAAGTAACATGAAGTGTGGTTGATCACTGAAAAAGCAAAGAACCTAGATCTTCTGAATCAAATCCTAGAATCTTCTGATTAATTACAATAAAGACCTCGCAGGTTAATATTTTATATTTATATGGAATATTACATTTTTGTGGTCATAACAGATTAAAATAATCAATTTGTAAACGCTACACACACACACACACACACACACATATATATATATATGTGTGTGTGTGTGTGTGTGTGTGTGTATGTGTGTGTGTGTGTGTGTGAGTAACATCCAGAAATGGTCGTTTTTCATCTACAGTTTGACCTCTTCGGTATCCGGTCAGTTGCAGACATAAGTCTGCATCTGTGTGCCCTATCTAATATTGCAAGCAGCGAGAAAGATTCCACAGTGCGTGTTTACACTTAGATTGTCAACATGCTCCCTTCACAAGGTTCTTCTCTGCTAAGCTGCTGCTATCTGTTCCTTGCCTCACAGAACAAAAGATGGACTTTTATAATTAAATCATAATGAAATTAACTATATGGTTAATTAAATCAGGTAATGAATGGACACGGTGTTAAATTAAATGTTTTGATTAATCTTTGCTTAAATTAATAAGGTTGATTAATCTGTGTTAAAATTAATCAGGATAAAATGAATTTGTCCTTGCAATATCCATTTGTCCGATAATAAGCGTACGTGACTTGACAAGCACACACTCATACTCATGACAAGATGACAAGGTTAAAGTAATCTCATGACACGTTGCTTTCTTATCCACAAATCAGAGCTCCTGTATCTCCAGCGGTCAGTGGGCAATCAGGTGGGGTACACCCTGGACAGACAGCCAGTTCCAGTCCATCGCAGGGCAACACAGAGACACACAGGACAAACAGTTATACACACACACACACACACACACACACACACACACACACACACACACACACACACACACACACACACACACACACACACACACACACACACACACACACACCTAAGGACAATCTAGACGGACCAATCAACCTAACAGTCATGTTTTTGGACTGTGGGAGGAAGCCGGAGTACCCGGAGAGAACCCACGCATGCACAGGGAGAACATGCTAACTCCATGCAGAAAGATCCCAGGCCGGGAAGCGAACCCAGGACCAGGGCTGCCACTGCGCAGCCGAATCCTAATTCTTCTGGTTAAATATTCAAGGATCATTCAGGTTGGATTTCCATATTTATACTGAAATTCACATCTTATTGATCATAATTAAAAACCCAAAATACATCTGTAGGAATACACTTCGTATTTATAGTATAATTGTGGGATTACACATGCTGGGCAAGGACGAAAAGTGGAATTTAATGAAAAAGTAAAAAGGCCAAAAAGACACAAATGTCATACGAGACAGTTAAAGAAGCCCCAGTGTGTGTGTGTGTGTGTGTGTGTGTGTGTGTGTGTGTGTGTGTTTGTGTGTGTGTGTGTGTGTGTGTGTGTGTGTGTGTGTGTGTGGATCAGGGTGGTTGTGGACACACACTGTAATAAACGTTGAGTCAAAGATGAGATAAATCAAATCTCCGTACATGCTCTCTCTCTCTCTCTCTCTCTCTCTCTCTCTCTCTCTCTCTCTCTCTCTCTCTCTCTCTCTGTCTCTCTCTCTCTCTCTCTCTCTCTCTCTGTCTCTCTCTCTCTCTCTCTCTCTCTCTCTGTCTCTCTCTCTCTCTCTGTCTCTCTCTCTCTCTCTGTCTCTCTCTCTCTCTCTCTCTCTCTCTCTCTCTCTCTCTGTCTCTCTCTCTCTCTCTCTCTCTCTCTGTCTCTCTCTCTCTCTCTCTCTCTCTCTCGCCCATAAACCAGCAAGGCTATTAACTTTAATAAGATTAAAGATTTTCTTTAAAAACTCCCGAGACTGCGATCATAAGATGAAATTTCAGCAGGTCCCAAAAACTTGATACTTTTAAATATTGCAGACTTTGTCTTTGTCACAAGTCATCCCTTCCACATAGGGCTCTGTGCTTCTCACACGGATGGTAAACACAAAGCTGAATGAATACAAGGCTTAGGGAGAGTTGTGAGACTCAAACAAGTAGTGGTTTTAGGTGTGTTCACATGCTCTGAGCTCACTGCTCACCACTGAAATGAAACCCTTGTTCTCCGACACGCCTTGAAACGGCCCTGAGTGTGAGTTTTGAAGGTGATCTGAATTGTATCAAATAAATATTACATGCTCATAAATTGTGGTTTTATAAAGGTTAAAAGGTGTAGTGGAATAAATATACCTGCATTTTCTAATTTGTTTTCATGTTTTATATGTGACTATTTTCCTGTCCTGTCTCTGATCTGCACCTCCCCTTAACCCTGCAGAAACACTGTTGCCTGGCTTCTTACGTTTTCACCACATAAGTTACTTTGGAACTAAGCAGGTTAACCCTCTCGGGCTCAAAATAAGTTTTGATAAAAGGATGAACAACTGTCCTTCAGGGGTACTTCAGAGTTAAAAAATGCTCATGAAACACGTACGTGGAGTTACCAGGTAGGTAGGTTTTAACGTTGCTAATCTGCAACGCCAGAGGGTTAAAGGGTTCTACCGACTGCAGAAACAGCGGAGTGCGCACTGCGCAGTCTCACCAACCCGGGTTGAAATCACTGGAGCACGGGTGATGAGCTCCACAGCAGCAGAGCGCGTCAGGCACACCTAAAATACAGAAAGGTTTCTGGCACTGCTTTTAGATCATTTCTGTGGCCGTGAGCAGGACGCAGCTTCCTGGAGCGCCTGAATAATCATTGTTCTCCCTCCTGTCTGCTCAAATGAAGTCGTGGTCTGTATAAATATTAACAAAGGTACAGACTGGATCTTTTGTCGTGCTCCCCCTGGGTCTTTCAGGGGAGCTGGTCACCTTGTGGGGGAGCCGGGCTGTAGCTCCCCCGTAATTCCAACCGTTACTACTTGTTCCTGTTGTTAGACTATTGTTGAGATGATGAGATGATTATAAACGTTATCAGTGCAGATCACGAGAGCAGACAGGATGAAGGTGGGTACCTGGCAGTAAACACAAGAGATGTGATTATTCTCCAGCCTTGCCGGGCTCTTTGAAAGACCTTCAAATTAAAACGCACCTTTTCACTTATTCAAAAGAGAATTAACTAGAGCACCTAACTGATGGGTAAATGAGTCTGAAATAAGCTGAGACCTAAAGGTAAAGCAGAAAGGTGTTTAACTCTCTGGGGTCCAGGGTGTAATTTGCCAGTTTTGACTAATTTAGAGTTTTCCTTTGCATTTCCAAAATAAAAACCATAACCACTGCCTTATGTGGTATAAATCTATTCAGCACACCTGGACTTTATGAATTTATACTTATTTTTTATATTTGGACATAAAGGGGTTGATTATTAGACCTTAAATCACTCAAAAACATAAAATCCGAAGAGGAAAAAAGTGGTTTATTGTACCGTGAAACCAAGTTATTATTGATTAAAAATAACAATGACACTTTTAAAAGCAGATGAGCCCTTGTGTGTGTGTGTGTGTGTGTGTGTGTGTGTGTGTGTGTGTGTGTGTGTGTGTGTGTGTGTGTGTGTGTGTGCGTGCGTGCGTGCGTGCGTGTTTCCTGAGCTAGTCTAGGAACAGTTCTCTTTAGCTCACACAGGGAAACCAACAGATTGATTTTTCCTGCACTGCAGTTGGACTCACTCATGGATTCTGATCAATAATTCAGTTTGCTGATTCTTCACAAAATACTTTTTTGTGACCTCATTTGAACATTTGAGCAAATATCACAATGGTCTTCATCAGAATGATGTGATTAGTTATGGTAAAAGGCCTGTATTTAATATGGCGCCTTCTAGAGCTCTGGAATGCCACAAGGCGCTTTACAACACAATCAGTCATTCATCCATTCACACACACATTCACACCCTGGTGGGGATGAGCTATGGTGTAGCCACAGCTTCCCTGTGGCGCACTGACCGAGATGAGGCCGCCGAGTGCTGGCGCCACCGGTCCCTCCGACAATTTTAATCATGAAGAATGTTGTTTGTCACTATATATATGTATATATATATATATATATATATATATATGTGTGTGTGTGTGTGTGTGTGTGTGTGTGTGTGCGAACTATATGTACGAGAGAAGAAATATGGCATACACGGTAGAGCCCTGCACTGAAGCCCTAGGCCCTCGGGCCGGGCTTCGGGCCAACGACTGTGTAATTACCTCGGACACGGGCCGGGCGCCTTTATTTTTAATTGAATTCATTAAAAAAATTGAAACACTTATACCAGGGGTCGGCAACCTGTTCCCATCAAAGAGCCATTATTACCCGTTTCCCACAGTAAAGAAAACACTGGGAGCCACAGCAGCCACGGCGTTGTGGGCGGGGCCTACCCTCAGACAGCAGAGAGCTGCTCACAACAGGTGACAGCAGCTGGTACCGGTCGCTCGTGTACGTCAAAGTTATCTTTCATAAGGCGATAATCAATAAAACGATTTATATAAAGTGAATCCAGAAGTTGTAGCCCGTCTCTGCCTACAATATTTTGATATTTTTCACCCTGTTGATGGTTTTACTGAGCAGGTGCCACGTGTAATACACGGCCCCTCGTAGATTTGAAATAAAAACATTTCCATTTTTGTTTTGTTCTCCTCTAATGTTTGCAGATTTGAGTTTAAAGTAAAACACTTGTATTCATCCTAATAGTGGTATAAAGTTTAACATGCTCAGCTTAATCAATCAATAATCAATAAAAGCCTTCTTTTTTCTTCAAATCTCACTGACAAATGAACCAGAGAACATTAAAAGTTAACAAAAATGATTCGCAGTATTTCAAGGACAGAATTAAACCACAGTGGCAGTTGACCGAGGACAGAAACCCACTGCATGATCACCGTTAGCAAACTAAAGGCCTCACGCATGATGCTTAGTGTCCTGGTGTAAAAACCATACACCGGTGATTCGTTACTCCACACTTAAACTTCACTAGGATCACAAACTCAAAGTCATTCTGAAACAAATCAAATCAAAGATGAAGCCTCAAGATGGCACTATGAAGGTTCCATTAGTGGTCAGAAAGGATGATGTGTTTCTACCCACCAATAAACAACAAGGAGGTCTGGTTCAGGTTCATATCATCGCCACACCTGCAGATGCATCAGTGGAAAGGCCATTGTTGTCCAAAGCTAAGTGGGCCATGCTGCCACAGCAGTTCCTGGAATGGTTAATGTCGGGTCCAACAGAGCTGAGTTGTAAAGGCATCCAAGCTGAACTTGCTGGAGAAATGGATCCAAGTCGCACCCTGGGAATAAAGCAGGGGCGGGGTAGTTTTCTGTGCTATTGTTCTCGAAGGAGAAATGAGGTCCTGCTAGTTATGTAAATGATACTTAAATTGATGTGAAGAGGTGGCTGAAGCAAAGCAAGGCACACTAAAAATCTTCTGTTCCGCTCTGAATAAAATGTTTAGTTTTGACTCATTTTATTCACATCGTGTTAAAAACGTAAACACAAAACATGCTAATAACTAGTGTTAGCTTGGCCGACCAGTCCAGTCCCTAACCCTAACCCAGCAATCCAATAGCACAGTAGCATCTCAAGCGATGAGCGAGTTACACCACTAACTGTATCTGTATCTGCTCAGCCATCGAAGTGATCCCTGTCAGTGCTCAGAGTGGGCAGGGCCTAAACAGGACGTGGGTGGGGCTTAAATCTGTACATTATTCTGAGTCTGAAATTGATATGGATTGATCAGAATATGTCGTGTTTATTTGAAAACTATTTACAGAGCAGCCTCAGAACTGAAGTATTTAACACCTTCTTAAAGGAGGAGCTATTAAAGAACAAGTTTTTCCATAAACTCAGAACTTGAATATTTAAGTGCATGAATGAATACAACTGAACTCAAGTTGGAAATATGAACTACCAGAACAAGACAACACTTTTGCATTTCAACTTTTATTTATTATTATTTTATGACCAAACTGATTATTTTTATAACATTCTGGGCATTTTTCCCACTCAAAGTTAAATAATGAACTAACTTTTCTGGCATAGTTCTCCTAAATTCTTCCAGTAAGACCAGCTGTCTTGGACTTTCAGCTGTGGTTGCTTTAGAAGCAGATTCCAATTCATTTATCTGTTTAAATCTGAAGAAGTGAGTCTGTGTGAATCCCTTTAGTTAGTTTGGGATTACTGGATACAAGATCCAGCTTGCCACCACTAAGTGTTCTGCTCTGTATCGTTGTTAGGAAGCCAGCTGTGCTCCTCCGATCTGTCTTCTGCCTTTGGTCAGGCCGTGGCAGCCATCATTTTAAAAATGCAACAATATTATTTTAAATATACTGAAGCCTTGGTGCTGCCAACAGAATAGAAGTTTGTGTTTCTGCCCAGTAGAATAAACATGGATCTGATTATCTAAATGTTCTCTGATGAACAGCCACTTTTCTCTCAGCTGAAGAAATTAATCAATAAAAGGTTTAAGGGTTTAAAAAGGGTCAACAGAGCAGAGTTGACATTAAAATACTATTATTCATTTTTTTATGTCTTAGGACAAGATTAAGAGTTGACTCACAAGGCCAGTTTACACAGTGAAGGACAATTTTAGCCATTTGAAACACGTTTTTGAATGAAAATGATGAAGAGCGTGTAGCTAACTGTAGGTATAGGTGTTCCTAGCGTTAGCATTAAAGCTTCAGCTCAATGTTTGGCTACATTTTAGTGGCTGGGCTCCTAGGGGGATCCTGTTTGTGCACCAATAAACTAATCAGCTGGCCTGCACCAAAAGACAAAGCAGGTAGCTTCCATTTTAAAAACACATTTCAATACAGCTGACGCAAACATCCGTTTATACAGCGTCATGTTGCCATGGATTTCGACTTGCATGTCAGAGATATTAAAGGGAAATAGTTAGAAATTACTGCCAGACTCAACCCACAGATGCACATCAAGCTGCATGCAGCTGCTGATGGTGATATTATCCTTGTAAATAACCATTAACCTGCCAATTCATAACGTGATGCAGGTGTAAGGGTTTGGAAAACCGGCTGTGACATCTGGGAGATGGGAGCCGTTTTAAGGTGACAGCAATCCTCTTTGGGACTCGGCTTCCCTCAGACTGGCTCAAAGCTCATTAGTCTTAAAGCGTGCTGCTTTTACAGATAAGGAGTTGCTCAGGAAGTCCTCCACAATGGGCGGGGGACAAATTATTGAGTACTTTTACAAAGAACTACTTCTAAATGACCAAAAAGCTCTTTAATTAAACCTAAAAATTACAAAATACATTTTTATCACTTAAGATATAAATTATTATCATTATTTTTAGGCACTTTTCCTCAAATGTTGCAGTGTTATAGCACTTTCTAGAGTCCTAGAACTCCCAAAGGTAGTTTACAACAGCAATAATGTACCCATTCACACACATTCACATAGTGATGGGGGTGAGCTCCGGATGTCTCCAAGCATGTGGGCGGGGCTAAAGAGGCACAGAGAAGTCCACCGTGCCATTCCCAAGCTCCACGAGTTAGTAAACAAAAGCAGGTGTGAGCAGTGTTGCCTTTGACTCTGACATGAAGCACACAGCTTCCTGCTCAGCTACAGCAGAGCGGCTCAGGTCAGCAGCAGGGCCAAAAAAAAAAAAAACTGTCGGCTCCGCACGTTGCCAGTGTAAACACTGTCGCCCTACCAGAGCTAGACAGAGCTGAGTCGTGTGTGAATGCAGCTTAATTCAGCTTGTAAAAACAAGTGAGCGTAAACACAAGTCACAAGTCTGAACATGTTTGTTGTGGGCAGGGATGTTATGAAACCTAAAACTGTATTTATTTATGCCCAGAAGCAAGTGCTGACAACAAAGAATATGCAAATGTCCAGCTTGGTCGTAACTGCAGTTTGTCGTCATGACGGAATTTAGTGGGCAGGTGCTTACATCTGATGGTGTCTGGAACATTGGAGAGGCCTTCTGTTTTACGGATGAATTCCAGTTTTCACTGTTCAGGGCAGACGGTAGACAGTGTGTGTAGTGTTGTGTAGGTGAGCGATTTGCTGACATCAGTGTTGTGGACCGAGTAGCCCATGGTGGTGGTTGCATTATGGTATGGGCAGGTTTATGTTATGGACAGCAAACACAGGTGCATACTATTGATGGCATTTTGAATGCACAGAGGTACCTTGAAGAGATCCCGAGGCCCGTCGTTGTGCCATTCTATTGACATTGATATATGGACAATGGGAACCCATAGACTCCAATAACGAGTTTTTGTGCTAAAATGGGAGGTGGCCACCACCGCCATTTTGACCGTGTCACAGGTTCCGTCAAGCCCAGACAATTCCATAAAAGGGAAGAGAGGTGGAGCTGAGGGTGGGGCTGTAAGGCTGGGATCAACTGACGACACCCGGTCGAACTAGCTACAAGCTAACCTGAAGCTAACCCAAAGCTAACGCGGAGGTGGGAGCTAAGCTAACGGAGGTAGCAACCTAGCTACAACCGGAGTTAACTGTGCACAACACCAGAGCTTCTGAGTCAGAGATACGCCGGGCTGACCGCTGGGTAAAACCGGGTGGAACACAGAGGTCTCCGAGAGCTCCACAAGCCGGCAGCTGCACAGCACACAGAAGCCGCGATCAGACAGAGATGTGCCGAGCTGCGGGGAGAAGTGGCGTATTTTGGCGGTTCTGGCTTGCCATAAGAACCAGCCGTCAGCCCGCCGCAGCACACAGAAGCCGCGATCAGACAGATGTGCCGAGCTGCTGGGAGAAGTGGCGTATTTTGGCGGTTCTGGCTTGCCATAAGAACCAGCCGTCAGCCCGCTGCAGCACACAGAAGCCGCGATCAGACAGATGTGCCGAGCTGCTGGGAGAACCAGCCGTCAGCCCGCCCAGCTAACAGGAGCCGTGATCAGACAGAGATGGACCGGGCTGCCGGGAGAAACAGCCGGCATTCCGGGTGGAAAACATCGGTCTCCCGAGAGCTCCACAAGCCGATAGTCGGAACCCAGCTCCACCAACATGTTATATTTCAACCCATTTTCTAAAGTGCAGCATTATGTTAAATGCACTGGGTTTTACCCTATTACATTTAAATTTCATGGTTAAACAGTACATGTTAAAATCTAAGCTCAGCTCGGCAGTGACCTAAAATACATAAATATAAATTTACTTACCGAAAAAAATGAAGTGGAGACTCCTTGGACACTCTATTAGTGTAATTAATGCCACAGCAAGTCATTTTGTCCAGCAATAGCACAAATAATATCCAAAACAGAATACACACACAGAGAGACTCAAAATCCCAGAACAGTGTCCAGGCCAGACCGAGGCTCTACTGAGGCCTTTCCACGGAGCTAGCTCTGCGGTCACGTGGGTCTGATGCTCATTAATTATACAGAATTTTAGGCTTTTAATACACTTAAACAGAAGAGTGAGAAAAAAATTCACCCCCCTCAGAGTTGTCATGAGTGTAAACTAGATCATTTAAACCAAAAACATGTTTTGGTACCAGGCTGTAAACATGTTTATTTTTGCTGTGAAATTGGTATTTTTAACATGGGAGTCAATGAGGATTTGCTCGCTTCTGACACCAGCCCCCAGTGGATGAGGGTGGAACTGCAATCTTTGGTACTTCCAGGTTGAGACCAATTTTAAATCCGCATTGTGGGGGCCTGTGCCATTCATGCACGACCATTGCCTCATGTTGCAGCATGATCTGTACACGGATTCTGGAAGCTGAAATGTGCAAGGCAAATTGTGGCCATGCTAGATGCTGACTGGTTTTCTGGTCCCTATGAGAACCCCATGTACCGCAGATCCTGTTCAAATCTATGTGGGAAAACCCCTGTGGGCCCACCTTGGAAACCACGGCCAGTCCACCCAACACAGAACACGCAATCTCCCAACCCAGAGCCACCATCGCCCCAACAACAATAATAATCCAACAATTGTTCTATCATCTAAACTCTGTGACCCATTTTCAGACTGATGTGTCATCCAACCGTCTTCACACATGTAGAGCTCAGTTTTTACATCCTAATTCAAAGCAATAAAATTGCAAAGCAAGCTTTCCTTTAATTTAAAACTGAGATTCTCATCACTTCCCGGCCGCGGTTGGTTTTGGTGTTCACTGCAGCAGAATTCAGAAACAGTCCCCGTTCCTGTTCCCCCTCCGCCACCAGCCCATGTCCTTCATGCTGATCCTGACCCAGAGGAAGATCTTTAATCTGGATGTTCCATCAAACCTAGAAACTCGCTCCCAGCAGAAATTTGTTGTTCAAGCAAAAGGAACCTTATTGCACATGATCCATGATCATTTAGATTTCCAGTCTTACTCACAGCTCTTGAACCTGCATGAGTAAACAACACAGAGCTTCCAACTGTTCAATTCACTCTGAGAGTCTATTAAAGCTGCGGCGTCGCTCACGAACATTAAACAAATTACAGCCTCGGCTTTCTGGTTTCCTTGCTTGCATCTTCACATTTGTTTTACCTCCCTTGTATTTACTGTTTTCTTTATACACACATTTGTCATACTTTCATTCTCACACACACACACACACACACACACACACACACACACACACACACACACACACACACACACACACACACACACACACACACACTCCCAGTATTCTCTGCAACACTCTGCTAGCAATGCCCGGTCCAGCTAGGACTTAATTTGTCCTGCCTCCAGATGAAAACATGCTAGGCCTCGTCTCTGTGAACAGACTGGCCAATAGAGCGAAGACGGGAGGGAGATGGAGCGTGGAGCCAAGTGCTGAATACCAAGAGAGATCACAGAGCCCCAATGACAATGAGGTAACTCCTGACTGCAGCTTGGAGTACAAGTGGATGTTTACAGATTCACAAAGAGAACATTTATCACAGATGTGGGGAAAAATAAAGACGTTTATGTGAGGAAGACTCAAGCTGGTGGAAGGTAAAAAAAAAAAATAAGAGACCTGTACATGTTTGGCCCAACACTGGGAACACATAAGATCATTTAAATAGAGTTGTAGCAGAATATAGCTGATATATTCTCACACTTTATTAAGGTAAAGAGATTAATCTTACCTTAGAATCAGAAGAGGTTGTTTTTACCACAGGGAATTGTATTCAAACACTTTGTATTGACTTAGAGACAAGAAAAGAGAAATATGGGACGTTTAAGAATATTTATTTTTATAATTATTCGAAACAAACACCAGGACTAACTCTCTAATGATGGATGCAAATGGATGTGAGCTGAAGTGTTGGTGTGTGTGTGTTTCAGCTCAGAATCTCCGTTCTGATGGAGGGCGAGTCTGAGTGTAAGATGGTGTTTTGACTAACTAACCACGAGGGACTTCAGGAGCATGGACATGAGACGCCATCTATGCCGGATCTACGTACCGTTTCGGAGACTCCCGTGTTAGATCAGGAATGCCAGGTCCGCCGGACCTTCCTTTGGTGCTGGAACTGATAGCACAGCGGTCAGCAGCACGACAAACCAGTCTACGGATCGAATCCCGGTAGCAACGGCAGATGTCACGTCAAGTAGAGAGTTCAGCTTTTATTTTGAAGGAACCGTCGTCTTGTTGGTAAAACGACAGAATATTTCCAGCTTGACAGTTCTCAGCTTAAATTAGAAAATACAGCTGGCCAGTCTGCACTTCACTTAGCGATGATGGATTTGAGAGCTGGTTGAGCTACGTTGGAACTCCGTTGAAACTTGCTGTGGAACTGACCTAAAATGGTGTGGTTCTGTTTTATTAAACTTAGATGTTTTTGAATCTTAGCCAACCGGAGTGGACAGATTAACTAAACATCACAGACCTCTGCCTCGCAACAGAATGGAAGTTCTGATTGGATGAACAATGTGTCATGTGTTTATCTTATGTGGATCAGGGTGTCTAGCTCAGTTAGTCTTGTAATTCATGAAAACACATAAATCATAACATTGTGATTTCACAGATCAGTCACCTGATTATTATTGACCATCAGTTGTTTTGATTAGCTTATTAGAAATAAAGTTATTTAATTAACTAATGAAAAGCGTTCTTCGTCCTTCTTCTGTCTTCTTTGCTGTAATGTAAACATCAGAAGCAAGCGCACGACCTTGGCAACTTATGCACACTGTCACTGTGTCAAAGGGCAGCTGTTAAGGGCAGAAAATAGCATCTTCATAACGCTACAGAGTTTAAGTCTGTTAAACATGTTTTCATTTTAAAAATCAAGGAGAGAGGAAGAAATCACTTTTAATTCAATACAGTTTTCTTTTATTGTGAAAGCAAATTGTTACGACCCCGACAGGAGATGTTAAAATGTTAAGGATGGGGTAACATAAGAAATATGATTTATGTGGCTGGATGGTATCGCTCCTGGAGCTGCTGGAGGCTGTAACACATAAGAAACATGTCAGATCTATTACAGGTGATCCCTCGTTTATCGCGGTAGATGCGTTCCAGACCTGACCGCGATAGGTGAAAATCTGCGAAGTAGGGACACCATATTTACAGGTACGTATTCAGTATTCAGACTTTTAAAACCCTCCCTTTACATAGTACTGTATTTTTACTTGTTTTTTTAATAGTTTTATTACAAAAAGTGCATTTTATGATGAAATTGAAGAAAAAAACAGGAATTTCTTGATATTTCGCATAGAAAAATACCGCGAATCGGTGAAAAATGCCGCGAATCGGCGAAATTCCCTTGAATAAGGCTCCAAAGAAAAAGTCCGCGAAGTCGTGAATCCGCGATAAACGAACCGCGAAGTAGCGAGGGATCACTGTAGTTTGCATTTTTTACCTTTGAATGTTTACAATATGTTTGGTGGGTTGTGGGGTCGCTTTGCCCTGCATTGGGTGGGGTGGCCTGCTCTTCATAATCCCAGTAAGAACAGGACCATCTCATGGACCCACTGGTTGAGCCCTCTGTGCAGCAGTAGCTGGACCAGAGAGTCTGGAGCAGTGGTCCTTAATAGGCAGCCCGCGGGGCCCCTCTTTCTGGCCCCTGAAATGAGGATGAATGAAAATGAGGTGTTGAGGAGAGACCACGTCCTAGTCATCACCCTGTGGTTTGGGTTGGTGGACTCCCAAGAGGGGAACAACTTTCTCAGTTTAGAGTTTCCATGACTGCAGCTCTTTTACATGATGACCTTCTACAGCTGGTCCACGTCTGAGAGAGTCCGATGATCCCTGGCCTCGGTGCAGCTCCAAGTGTTTCTGCTGTCATGTGAGGTAAAAAGGATGTTTTCAGGATGTTCTGAGTCATAACTGGCATAATGATTATTAACTTGTGTTGTCCGCCTGCCCAGAACATTGTCTCAGCCTGCTTCCTGACCCCGATGGCATCGTTGAGCTGGCTTCATTCATCTCTGCCTCCCAGTAGACCCATCTCAGTCCTGCCCTCTGATATCCAAACGCTGCTAAAAGCTCCGTAATCCGGTTTCCTGCGGGGAGGCGGCAACACAGACAGACAGGAGTCATTCAGAACCATATTCATGTCTGCAGCACCGACAGCCAACCACAGCTCTCCTCCTTCCTCAGGGATGAAACAGGGTTAACCTTGAATCCAACCATTTTGGGAAATGTTGTTTTTGGGTTGAAGAAAAATAAAAACATCTAAAAAATCAAACCTAGACCTGAGCTGGAATGATGTAGACGTGTCTGCAGGGCCTCATCAGCCTCGTCTGTGGATGTGTGGAAGCCCTCGGGCTGCATAGTGCTGCAGTTGATAGCACTGTAGCGTCACACAGAGATGGTTGCAGGTTTCAATCCCAGCTATAGCCCTTTTGTGACGTTAGCATGTTCTCCACATAAGTGTGGGTGTTCTCTGGGAATTCTGGTTTTCTCCAACAGAGAACACATGTTCTGGCAGTTCCTCTCAGAAGCTAAATCAGTGGAACAGAAGCGCTAGGATCAGCACAGCGTAGAAGGTGAGACGTGAACTAACCAGGGTCTCCACCGGCCATGAGTTCCTTGTCCAGTCGCTCGTGTGAAACACAGCTTGTTCAGTCCGGTAATGTTTGAATAACAGTCTCCGGTCAAAGCCTTGGACGTCCCTCGTTTTTCCTGCTGAAATATTTCAAACTGACCCTTTAAAACACACAGCCAATGTGCCATCACTAAACGCCACCTGTCCCCTATAAAATCAGAGAAAGATGAGCGCTGTTGCAGGCTTTCATTTGGAGGCTTTATGAGGTGTATCAACATTTATTCCAGCACTGGCAGGGCAGCAGCGCTGGCTTTTATCACCTGCACGTTGGTCAGAAACGGCTTTAGTGCCACTGCTTTTCAAACTCGTTTAGCAAGTTAATAGGCTTTATATTATGTTTTACTTCAGTATTACACACTTCAGGGTGAGCTTAGACATTTTCTGGCCTCCTATACAGATGAAAAATATCAATAAATTAAACAGTTAAAAATGTGACATTGAGTGAAAATGGTAATGAGAGTGAGTAAAAAACCTTTTATTGACTTTAACATGTTTTTGTTTACCTGGGAGCAGCATTATAGATCAGCTGTGATTTATAAAGCCAACAGGCTGTAGCCATGCTCAATAATCCACGGGATTATTCAATTCATCATTTAAACGTACATTATTACACAGAAGGCCATTTCATTAACCCTCTCAGGCTCAAAATAAGTTTGGATAAAAGGACGAACAACTAAGTCCTTCAGGGGTACTTCTGAGTTAAAAAATGCTCATGAAATATGTTTGTGGAGTAACCAGGTAGGTAGGTTTTAACGTTGCTAATCTACAACGCCTGCCTCCAGAGGGTTAAAATGAATAAAGCATTGAATACATTCTAGTGTAACTCTAATGTTATGCTAGTCTAGCTTCTTTTAAATGAATCCGTTCATCCATCTATCATCACTTTAAACTCCTCAGGTAGCTACAGTCTGTCTGCAGCAGTCATCAGGTAAGGCAGGGGACAAATCTTCAGTCCATCACAGAGACACACAGAGGCACACAGTTACTATGGACAAAATGACTTGCTGTGGTATTAACTGCACTAATAGAGCATCCAGTGAGTCTACACTTCATTTTTTTCGGTAAGTAAAATTATATTTATGTATTTTAGGTCACTGCCGCTCTTGCACTAGCTGAGTTAGACTTTAACATGTACTGTTTAACCAGGAAATTTAAATGTAATAGGTTAAAACCCAGTGCATTTAACATAACAATGCATTTTAAAAAATGGGTTGAAATATAACATGTTGGAGCTGGATTCCGACTATTGGTATGGTCCCCTCCCTGCAGCTCGGCACATCTCTGTTCGCCTGTCTGCTGAACGGGCTGCCGGCTTGTGGAGCTCTCGGATGGAAACCAGTATTTTCAATCCAGTTCTCCCCAGCGGCAGTAGGTTAGATGTAACATGCTAGATGTAGCATGTTAGATGTAGCATGTTAGATTTACCAGGTTAAATGTAGCATGCTATATGTAGTATGTTAGATGTAGCAGGTTAGACGTGGCATGTTAGATGTAGTATGTTAGATGTACCAGGTTAAATGTAGCATGCTATATGTAGTATGTTAGATGTACCAGGTTAAATGTAGCATGCTAGATGTAGCATGTTAGATTTAGCAGATGTAGCATGTTAGATGTAGCATGTTAGATTTAGCAGATGTAGCATGTTAGATGTAGCATGTTAGATTTAGCAGATGTAGCATGTTAGATGTAGCATGCTAGATGTAGCATGTTAGATGTAGCATGCTAGATGTAGCATGGTAGATGTAGCATGTTAGATTTAGCAGATGTAGCATGTTAGATGTAGCATGTTAGATGTAGCATGCTAGATGTAGCATGTTAGATGTAGCATGTTAGATGTAGAGTCAGAACAGAGAAACTGGAGAGGTAGCTGGGCCGAGAAATCAAGCTTAATCATATAATAAAACAATAACTTCATATTTTAGGGCCTGATCCATCTATTCTCCTCTATAGGCTCTGAAGTGACTCATCAAGTTTTACATGTGAGTTTTGATGTGTTGTGCCAGAGGCTTCTGAGTCATGTGACCCTATGCAGAGCCACCCAGAGGGGCCTTTCTGCTCTGATGTTAGCTGAATGATCTCAGATCCCCTGTCCTAAGCAGGACATGGAAGTGCTGAAGAGAAGTGGAAGGAACCCCATTTTCATAAGCTACATTATATCCAGTGATGAAGGAGATCCTTCATGGTGTCCTTTCATCTCTGGCTGGCATCGCTCCACAGAGTAATAATGGCTCTTTCAGGCTGCCAGCACACATTCCAGTCACTTCATTTGAACCATCACAGTGAAAGTCATAGAAAACCTCATTTCTGTCATAATTGATTTTTCCGTTCACCTCTCTCCCAGGTCATTTTTAGTATTTGGTATGTTTATATAAGCGGGCATTCCTTCTCCGCCTTATCCACTTCTTCCCAGAATAAGGAGTTATTTTGGTGCCAGTCACTGAGTCTGAGGGAGCACAAAGGAGCCTGCAAGCCTGAAATCAATTCCTCCCTCAGGCAGTGAGTACAGACATCTTCTGTCTTGGTATAAATCTCTTCCATTACTGATGATCTACTTTCTCCTCTGTCCCCAAACCTGGTAAACTCTTCATTTCTCTGCCTTTAGTTTTTCATTTTACAGCTTAAAACCCTTCAAATGTTCCTTCTTTGCTTTTAAAATAAAAAATAAACCACAGCCTAGAACCTGAAATATTTCTCAACAACATTGATGCTGGGAGCGAGTTGGCTGATTAAAGTCTGCACAAGGGATACTTAAGAAAGAGAAATGTGGCCTGGGAAGAAAGCATCCTTGTGAGGCATGATGTCCTTGAGTCCTGACTCTTTGTCCCACCAGCTGCTATCTGCTGAAGCATCTCCTCAGCCTTCACCGGGTTCTGCAGGAGCTGCTAAACACTCGTTTATTCAGATGTACAACGTTCCAGTAGGGAAATATGTAAAACCAGCAGGAATCTGATACTCATACCCCACTGCTGATGCTGCGTCGCTCATGTAGCATAAGTTTGAATGCTACGCTAGTCACCTAGCTCCACGACACAAAAAATGTATCCTATTTCATCCCCCTCCCTCCTCTTCCTCTGTTAGCTTGAAGTTTGAAGGTGAAGTTAGCATTGAAGCTAGGTTGCTGTGCTTAGCTAACAGAGGCATCTGTGTTATCCCGTGGTGCATGCTGGGAACTGCAGAACAGTCTCGTTAAAGGACAGCTGGTGGACGCAGCTCTCTTGGTCAACGTTCTAGACTCACGTAAATTACAGTATTTGTTTATCTGTAGAGGCCAGTGGAGGGGCTTAGGGGAAATGAAAGTATGAACGATTACCTACCGTAAATCACAGAACAGGGTCAGAGTCGCATTCAAGCATTTTTAACTCATTCACTACCATTGACGACTAAAGTCGTCATTTTAGATCCAACCGTTCACTGCAAATGACGACTTTATTTTTTTACTGTTTGAGCATCGGAATGAGCCCCCGCACTGAGAGAACAAACATCTCAGCCCTGAAGCCGATCTTCATCCGTATACGCCACAGATCACATGATCAGGAAGCAGACCATCCATGTGTTAGGAGATCTTTTTGGGCCGTTCCTGTAAAAAAAGTGAGGCGCGAACGGGAAAAGCGTCTGCCGATCACAATTCGACAACGGATTATGAAAGAACGGATAACGCTCAAAACACACGGCTTCTTCCTGATGTAAGAGGTGAGTCTCCTCTTTTTTTTGGTTGTTTTGGCATCGACATCATGCTAGCGCGCAACATTCTGTGACTCTTAAAAAAACTGTAAAAATGGTGAGAAACGCTGGCAGCGAAGGCTGTTAGTGATCAGGAAACAGCTGGCAGTGAATGAGTTAAAGAGCATGTCACCTCCAAGTCAACTTGTTTTTGCTGATATAAATGAACATCTAATCATGCTCTAGAAATGTGTAGTCAATAATTTGGCACTTCAGTGCATCTTAGTTCAAATTTAAATATTCTGTCTAAAACTGTTACTGTTGCATCCTCTTCAGATAAAAACTCTGCACTACATTGGAATATAAATCTGCCGTTGCTATTGGCTAAGAGGCCCCCTATGACGTTAGCTGGTACCATATGATGTCACAATGTCGCTGTGAACCTATGTGTTTGTATTTGTTAGTGGCTCTGCCCTCTGGGTTTGCCAGACAACGCTTCCAAGTGACGCATTTTTCAAACAGGAAATGGGAGTGGAGTTAGACTCTGGCTGGGAGTAACTTACTCTTTAAGTTACTTTATAATTTAAAACCACTTGTGCCCAGCTTTAACTGTACTTATGTCAGTGATACTTCTATGTTTTCAGTAAATGTATTCTGGAGGCTCTTTTATTTCTACATAAAACTTGAATTTTTAGCTAAGTTTTAAATTGAAAGTCATTTTGCAGGAACGGTTAATGAGTTTAAGAAATATCAAACTCTTATTTACAAAAGGATCACTAAAGTGAACCTGAACCAAGTGATGAAATAGTGGACAAAAAACACATGAGGGGCCACCAGGGAGGTGATTCTTAGCTCTCACATACAAACATGACACTCTTAAACATGTGAAAGAAAAATAAAAGTGTAGTTTCCACATGTGTATGGAAGGTTTTGTCACATGTGAGTATGAGATAGAGTCACCACTACTCACACTAATTAGCCAGTCTGTCGGTGCACCTCAGTCTTTGTGTGGGTCATTAGTTCCTGCTCTGTTACTGCAGCTAACATCTCCTCTGGAGCTTGGACAGGGTGGGGTAAATTACCTGGAGATGGGATCAGGTGTTACAGCTGTATCATCACAGACACACTGAAGCAAGAGAAACTGAGAAACTGAAGACCAGTGGAAGACGGGTGGGTGTTAAACTCGAGCTCCACGCCCGTAACCTCATCCTTTCCTCCCTTTTCCATCCCTTCCCTCTCATCCTCCACCCTTACACCTTTTGTGGTTTTCTCCTCTGTGTGTGTGTGTGTGTGTGTGTGTGTGTGTGTGTGTGTGTGTGTGTGTGTGTGTGTGTGTGTGTGTGTGTGTGTGTGTGTGTGTGTGTGTGTGTGCGCGCGCGTGTGCGTGCGTTAGGGTGGCCATTTCCACAACACCCACAAGGAGGACAATTTTAAGATTGAAAAAAGACAAACACAATAGCAACACAGTTATATCGTATGACTATTGTACTCACCAATGACGTGAAGGTCTACTTTTTATATTTTTGGCCTTTCCTGGCTTCTTCCAACAGTTTTTTGTTTGAGAGAAATTTCTTGTACATGTCCATGCAGTCCAAGTGAAGTTGACACAAATTTGCAGGCATGCTTTCACGCTCTCCACATCAAGATGATTTCTTTCATTTCTCCATGCTGAGGACATCATGGAAAAGATCCGTTCTGTGTGTGCATTGCTGCATGGAACAGAGAAGATGTAGGCGCCGACATTCCTCAGGTTCACCAGTGGGACATCTGCTTTGGAAAACAGCTTCAGATAGCGCTCCTCGCTCTGACAACCTTCTATTTTTGGGGAGCTGAGAATAGCTTCAACCATATTCCTCATACAGTCCATCCATATCAATGTTCATAAGTTTGCAGGCTTGGACTGCATCACTGTACTCTCTATAAGAGACATCAGCTGTGAGGCTAAAGCCTGATTTATGCTTCTCCGTCTGCGTCAGTGCGGAGACACGCAACGCCATTATCCGTCCTTGCGTAGGGATCCGGCAGGCACGCAAGTACGTACGGAGTCGAGCCCACTTTTTTAAACATCCGTCGAACATAACGGATTACGCAAGCTTGTGATTGGTCAGGATGCCGCTGCTGTTTACAGCGCCGCCATTGCAAAGAGAGCCGAGTTTAACTAGCGACAGACACGGAGAAGCTTGAATACCTCGAGAAAAAACTCTAAAAATATGAACGTTTAATTCTCCCGTGACTGGAGGAGTGAAAAGATGCGCAGCAAGCGTTTTGTTTGTGGACGGAAATAACAGGAAACGTGGGTTTAGAGGTGGGGAGCACACGAAGAGGTGGGAGAATGAGAGACAAATATGTCTGTGTTAAAAGTCTCATATACACAAAAAAACACAATATAAACACACTATCTTGGACCGATACATGACAGGATACCACAGAACAGCGCTACGCCCTCTGTTGTCCTGCCGGGCAATTGCTTTGCAACACTCTCCAGGAGACGGAGAAGTATAAGAGCAAAACGCTTCCGTCAGTCCGTGCGTGTCTGTCCCTTGCGGAGCTGATGGAGAAGCATGAACCAGGCATAAGCTTGGACATTTTGCGGTGAAAGCTGTTCTCAGAGAAGTCATACCTTTCGGTCACTTACCTCTTTGCTCTTTCATAGAAGTGAATGAAATCAGTCTCACATTTCTTTGCAATATCAGGAGTTAACTGTTTGAGTTTGCTGTTCACAGCAAAGCCAAAAAATGGTCATTTAATCTCTGCTCAAGCTTGACTTTAAGCTCACTCATCACTTTAAACAGAAGTAATGCTGAATGATTTGGCCTCAAGTGCTTCAATGGAGTCTGAAAAAACCTTCAGAATGTGACTGAGGAAGAGGAAGTACATCTCAGTCCTAGTCCACACGTAGCCAGGTTTTTTTTTAAACGAATATCCGCCCCTCCAAAAACTTGCATCCACACCACCTTGTTTAAAAAAAAAACTCTGTCCACACGTACCCGGATAAATACGTTGTTAAGGACATGCCAGACCTGTAGGCGGCAGTACTTCCCCCGTTCTTAACCTCGTCCTTCGTCTGTGGTCATCCACAAGGAGCAGTAATTCCGCTTGCAAAAACAAACAAGCAAAAAGCGCTTGGACAATTGATAAAGCGAGCGCAGCTCTGAGGGCTTCCATGCTGTCGGCTAGTGTAAACACAGGTCGCACACGTGATGTCAGCATTTTTTTGTCGCGGAAAATGACGTTGCGGACCTTAAAACTCCGGTTTTGTGTGTCCACACGCAGACACCCAAAACTGAGAAAACGCAAATCTTCACTTTGGCAGGAGTTTTTAAAAAGATCCGTTTTCGTGTGAAAAAACTCAGTTTTCGTGTGGATGACAGGCCAAAACGTAGAAAAATATCTACGTTTTGGCAGATCCCCGGCTACGTGTGGACAGGGCCTCAGACACTTCAGTTCTGTCCTCTGCAAAGTCTGACTGACCCCGGGTTTCCACGGGAGCCGGCAGCAGCACGTAACTGCAGCAGCACGTCTTGCTCGCGTAAGCTGCTGCTTGGTCCTTCCCACGAGACGCGAAGCAGCAGGGAAGCAGCTGTCACCGACCGAGTCAGTAAACACAATAACAAGCAGGAGAAAACTACAACATGGTTTGTGTTTTATGTTCTGTCCGTTCTATAATCGCCAATACGGACCTGAAAAACAAAGGAGACCGCTAGCTAGGTGATAACTTCTCACGGGGCCGCACAGTTAGTAACTTTTTTTAAAGTAAAGCAACCGGAAGGCAGTACGTTCTTTATTCTGAAAATCTCGGGAGCTTCTCTCCATTTCCGCATCCGATTTCCTGTCTTTCCTTCCCCAAAAATGTCGAACTTGACCCGTTTCAGAGGCGTCGCGCGTAGAAAATAGAACCGGCGCGTAAAGGCCGCGACATGCTGCTCCTGAGATGCGGCCGACTCGCGCTGCTGACGGCTACAGTGGAAAAGGTTCTGTTGACCACAGCGGTTCCCATCAGCAGCTATGACGTGCTGCTGCAGTAACGTGCTGCTGACGGCTCCTGTTGAAAGCCGGGGTGAGATCAACCACTGCTTTTACTCTCGCTGTTAACCAATAGAATTTATTTCACACTGGCTTCATCTATTAATGTCATAAAAACATATTTTAGAATTTATAATTGCATTATAGATTTAAATTGGCTATATTTTATCACAAATGCCTGTTTTATTCATTTTATAAATTTTTTCAAATAAGATGGAAAAAATAGTTAAGTCGAAAAGAGGACAAATGAGTGTCCGTCTCAAGGGTGCGCTGGTAGGAGGACACTCTTTTTTAAAACTGGACTGTCCGTATTAAAGCCGGATGTATGGCCACCCTAGCGTGCGTGCGTGCGTGTGTGTGTGTGTGTGTGTGTGTGTGTGTGTGTGTGTGTGTGTGTGTGTGTGTGTGTGTGTGTACGTGTTAGCAGTAACATGTTAGATGTAGCAGGTTAGATGTAGCATGCTAGATGTAGCATAATAGATAGCATGTTAGATGTAGCATAATAGATGTAGCATGTTAGATGTAGCATGTTAGATGAAGCATGCTAGATGTAGCATGCTAGATGTAGCATGTTAGATGTAGCATGTTAGATGAAGCATGCTAGATGTAGCATGCTAGATGTAGCATGTTAGATGTAGCATGTTAGATGGAGCATGCTAGATGTAGCATGTTAGATGTAGCATGTTAGATGTAGCATGCTAGATGTAGCATGCTAGATGTAGCATGTTAGATGTAGCATGTTAGATGAAGCATGCTAGATGTAGCATGCTAGATGTAGCATGTTAGATGTAGCATGTTAGATGGAGCATGCTAGATGTAGCATGTTAGATGTAGCATGTTAGATGGAGCATGCTAGATGTAGCATGTTAGATGTAGCATGTTAGATGGAGCATGCTAGATGTAGCATGCTAGATGTAGCATGTTAGATGTAGCATAATAGATGTAGCATGTTAGTAGCATGTTAGATGTAGCATGTTAGATGGAGCATGCTAGATGTAGCATGTTAGATGCAGCATGCTAGATGTAGTATGTTAGATGTAGCATGTAAGATGTACCATGCTAGATGTAGCATGCTAGATTTAGCATGTTAGATGTAGAGTCAGAACAGTGTGTGTGTGTGTGTGTGTGTGTGTGTGTGTTTTCTGCCACTTTCTGCTCCAGCTGAACTCTAGTTTCTGAAAGCACTACACTGATCTCCAGACGCTCCAAAGTTAGCTTTTTACCCATGAAGAAAACCCAGAAAGGTCCGGACACCCTCAGCTCCTTTCAGTTTATTCCAGGTTGTTTGGTTTTTCTCATTAGTAGAGAAATGCTGCCATGTGCAGCCGTGCAACCAGCATGCAACTCAGCAACGTTTAGCAAATTATTTCACTTCTACTTCCTGTATTTAATTTATTCCCTTCTAAAGAGCAACGTACCTGTCTGAAGCTTAACCCGACGCTGTTCTTCATTTGTAAATAACTTCTTTATCTGAATCAGTCCTTATACGTTCTTTACTTTCTTTTTAAAGCTTCGTCTGCTGAAACGTTCTATAATTACATGGTCTTGTAATCTGAGAGGAAAACATCATTTTCATGTTTGTCTGTAGATAAAGCTATTCTTTCATCACTGAAAGGAACTATGACTCGGGGCTTCTTCCACCAGCCTGTCCTCTTTTGTGAAAACAGAACACTTTTCCTGGTTCTACTCCGGGAAGCAAATACCAGCAGCTCTCAGGAGACGGTGAATATTTTACTCTAAATGTGTCAAACAGTGCTGATCTCTTAGAATCAGCTGCTTTTAGCCTTGAACCACATTTACATAAATATGGGCAGGGTTGCCTTTAAAGGTATGCATCAAGCCTCCTGTGAACGGGAAGCAAGCTGGATGGTTAGCAGAGCACATCTTACTTTATGATTCAGACAGATGTGAAATGTTTGATTTCGCAGCTAAATGCTGCAAAACCCATTGGTAAATAATGGTGGTGGGTAAACACATCAGTAACACTAAACAGCACCCAGTGGGCCTTGATGTAATACAAAGATGTCCAATCCAATTATCTCTCTGTGACTTATTGGAGGCTCCTGACAAACATCCAAATGCTCTGCTAAAGTTCTGAGATGAGTCAGAAAACAATGTCCAAAGCTTTAGAGAGGATGTGTAGTGTGTGTGTGTGTGTGTGTGTGTGTGATCATGTTATCAGCTGACGGATGTTTTGGGAGTGACAACTACTTTATGCCAGCTAATGAGCCCTATTTACCAACAAGTAAGTCTGGAAATGATGATTTTTCTATCACAGGAACTCCTCCACCATCGTACTGCTGTTAACCAGAGCACCACCAGGTGGTGTGTCCAGAACACTCCTACATTCCTTCAATCACAACTACAACCCATCAATGACTTCAATATTATAATAAGGTTTAGCAATGACGTCATTGATTGTAGCCTGGAGAAACCAACAGCTTGGTCCTGACCTTAAGAGAAGTAAAGAAGCATCAGTGATAAGGGAGCGGAGTCTGACCATCCATCTGTCCATTCATTTTCCTCAGCTTATCGCTGGGGCAGCAGCCTAGGACACAGAGGCCTAAACTCCCCTCTCTCCAGCCAGCTGGGCCAGCTCCTCTGGGGGAATCCCCAGGCATTCCCTGGCCAGCTGAGATGGGTGGTAAAGGGTTTGTTGAAGACGTTTCACTTCTCTTCCAAGGAGCTCTGTCAATTCTGACTGAAATATGGGAGAGTCAAGCTCTTAAACTGTAGCTGTCTAATCGCTGTGTTGAATAGTTACAGGAGGGTGTGACCTAAGACTAACGGAAGGTGTCTATGCCAGATGGGAAAAACCACACGGAACATGTGTTTCACCAGGTGCAGTAGCTCAGGAGGTTGAGCAGGTTGTAGAGTAATTGGAATGTTGCAGGTTCGATCCCGGCTCCAACCAGATAATTCTGCTGTTGTGTCCTTGGGCAAGACACTTAACCCGCCTTGCCTGCTGGTGGTGGTGCTTGGCAGAATCACTTCTGTCAGTGCACCCCAGGGCAGCTGTGGCTACATTCAGTGTGTTTACATGCAGCCAGTAACCCTTTTAAAACCCGAATATTCACAATAACCCGGTTCCGCAGGTCCTTGTAAACACCGCCAAAAACCCGGATATGCTCATAACCGGGGTTTTAAAAACCCGGTTACTACACCTGGGGTAACCCTTTTCTAACCCGAATGTTTGGTCGTGTAAACGCATATCGGGATATCCCCATCGAAGCGTGTGTTCTGCGCATGCTCTGTTCGCATTGGTCTTTTGAGTAGCGAGACGTCTTGTATGCACCAGAACACCGGAAGTAAACAACAAGTTGGGAGCAACATGGCGAGTCGCGGCACAGCACCACACTTTTGGAGTGAAGAAGAAACTAAAGCGCAAAGAAACACGGTCACTATCTCTTCCGAACTGGGAAACATGTTGTTGTTTTCACGGATACCGGAACAAGAAGAACCGGAAATGACGCATATTGCGTCTGGACGTAGTCCATACGTCCTGACGCTACCCCAACGTCCGCATTTAAATCGGGTTATGCAAGTTAGAGGTAACTCTTTCTATTTATGCTTGTAAACGGGTTATTCTGATCAACTCAGAAACCCGAATACCGACCTTAATCCGATCATAACCCGGATATTGGCTGCATGTAAACGTACTCATTGTAGCTCATCCCCACCAGCGTGTGAATGTGTGTGAATGGTTGAATGACTGATTGTGTTGTGAAGTGCCTTGGGGGGGTTGTAGATCCCTAAGAAGGCACTATACAGATATAGGCCATTTACCATATCCAGTACCTAGAATGCAGCTCTGAATCCCATCCACTAACAGGTTTAGTCTAGATCACACCTTCCTGCATCTAATCAGCACAATGGTTCCCACACAATAGAGGCTAATGACTCATCAGGTGGTAGGGAGGAGGGGTATTCATAGGGAGTTTCAGCTTGTTAAGCAACAATGGATAACTACATTTCATAAGCTTGACTCCCACCTATTCCTATCAGAACTCACAAAGCTCCCTGGATGAGAAGCAAAACATCTTCAAGAAACCAAAGAAGTCCAGTTGCCATCATTAGAACCCTTTTGGATTACCATAACCTGAATAATGGAGGCCCTTCACCAGCATGATGCAGACTAATCTTACTGCCTCCTTCTTGTTGGGGCTGTTAGCATACAGCTGCTTCCAGCTGAGAGTGCTGATCAGCTGCTGCTAATGTGCGTGTCGTGTACTCCAGTGTACTCCTGCCAGACGTCACCTAGATTTTATCCTTCCTTACTGAGGGCATGACGCAGCCTGTCCTACTTTTGTCACCGATGTTCTCTCTGTACCTCCTCCAAAGGGCTGACATTACTCCACCGCTACCTATTTGCCCATCGTATACTATTTTTAACCTGATCCCTGAACATCCCACTTATTCTGTCATTCATTATTTTTATGCTGTTATTGCTGTTGTTCAGGTTCTCGAGGATGGATCCTCCATGTGAAACAAGTTCATAAAACACATTTTACACGCTAATTCGGTACAGATTTAATGTTTACACACACACACACACACACACACACACACACACACACACACACACACACACACACACACACACACACACACACAGAGGTGGCCGTGTTACGATCTGGGCTGTGTGTGTCGGTCCGTCTTCCACCTGTCCTTCAACAGGTGTGAAATTACAGCCAACACCTCCTTTTGTCACATCCCTGACACCACATGTGCTCCAGCTCTCTGGCTGGCTTTCAGCTCTGTCTTCCTCATCACAGACCCGGACTCACGTTGTTAGAGAACCTTCACAGTTTAAACTACAGCTCACCTCTTCAGCAGCACAGTTTAATACAGCAACTCTGACACGATCAAGAAAACAACACGTCTCTGACAACCAGTCAAATCCATGCCTTTCACCTTAGACAGCCCAGTATATATACAGGTCCTTCTCAAAAAATTAGCATTCTGTGATAAAGCTCATTATTCTCTGTAATGTCCTGATAAACATTAGACTTTCAATTATATTAGATTCATTACACACAACTGAAATAGTTCAAGCCTTTTATTGTTTCTGTAACGTCCAGCAATGGTCAGTTTTAGGTACAGTTTGACCTTCAACATCTGGTCAAAAAGGAGACACGAGACTGCATGTTGTTGGGTATTTTTTATTTATTTGATCCAGGCGTACCTCAAAGAAAGTCCAAAACACACAAGGGGGGTTAGAGATAATATTGTTGTTATTAAAACCATTTACCAATAAACACAAACAATCAATAATCAGAGATTATTGGGGGAGACCAAAGAACCACACACACATCGGGGGGGGGGGGGGGGGGGCGGTTTAGTCTCCCAACGACACAGAGCGTGTCAAAAGGTTTCATTCATCAGATGACATGAAACGTACACATTAAAGATGACCACACCCATCCCTTCACACACAGCGAACACTCCGTCTGGACTTCACTCGGGAGCTTTTGTGATAACAGAATAAGTAGACTTAAGGTCGACTTTTCCCTCCAGCAGGAGCAAAACAACACCAGATGTTTTCCCAGACAAAATCATCATTTATGCATCCAGTTATTTACCATTATAAATGTGGATAAGGTTAATGAACTCTGTTTGACACAATTTTTATCCAACACATGTGTTCCCTTTAAATCAGCCTGCCTTCATCCCATCAGCTGGAGCTCAGAGTCTCTGCCGCTCTGAACACAGATACCGAATTGTCAACAATAATGTTCTCTCCTCAAGGTCCAAACTTCCCTTATCGTCCTACGTGATTCTTCATGCCTTTGAATAAGAAACACTCGCAGCTCGGATTAGTTGCTAAATCAAAGAATGATTTCCTAACTTAAATATGAACTTCTAAATCTTATAAGTTAGATAATCATTAAATAAACGTTTGTTTATTGCTACTTATAATAATTATAATATAATTAAATGTTTCATTAATCTGTGCTCAGTGACTGAAGTTTGAAATGAATGTTATGTTATGATTACTGATTGATTGAAATATGCTTCAGTATGTTTACATGACAAGGTCATCACCATTTGCACTCACACAAGGACAAAGTAAAGTAAAGTTAGGCGCGTGACACATAGATAGTCCTTTACCCAGATCAGAGCCTCTGTATCAAAGAAGTCGTGTTTCTGGGTTGTCATGGTAATATTCCTCAAACTTGTCAACCTCTGGTTGGCTACACAAATCATAACATGAGAACATTAAAACTGGATCACTCTGGGTGATTCAGCAGTTCTAGAGAAAGCTTCAGACTGGCCATCTGAAGCAAAACCCTCTTTAACCCATCAAAGCTTTTAACATGTCGTCAAAACCTTTCTGCACCTGCGAAGCTGATACAGCAACAGTTCCTGCAGAACACGCTGATATTGTTTAGACTCTTTAAGAGTCCCAGACGCGCAGTTTTATCTATCTGTCGTGACCCGAGACATCTCTGGACTGAAGCGTCAGTGCCACGGTATTCTACAGCCCTTCGGTGCCAGGGATCATCCGACCTCTCTGACCTTCAGATCCACCAAGAGGGTCTCCGAAAACAGGTGAAGTAGACACACAGATAGCGTCTGATGAACTTTTGATAATAATAAACTGCATAGCTTAGTGCAACCCAAATTCTTTTACATCCAGAACTCAGCTCTCCTAGATACGGACGTTCTGATAACACCACATTCACACATAGGCACCATACACTACACCTACTCCATCTAGATCCATCCACTCACAGTAAAATGTTAGTTGACTTGTCATGTTTTAATTGTTGGTAAAATAAATTCTTCCTTTTATAAACCTGACTCTTTTCTGAATCAAAACAAAGTGTGTGCAATCCCTTAATAAACAAACAATCCTACAATCTTCTGATTAACACGGTAAAGACCAAGCAGAGTTTATATTCTATATTTAGATAGAGTATCACAGCTTATTGGTCATAAGTAGAGGTATATATATATATATATATATATATATATATATATATATATATATATATATATATATATTAAAGCACTCAATTTCTTAAACCCTATCTTTCTAATATTGATGATTTCGGCATACAGCTCATGAAAACCCAAAATTCCTATCTAAAATAATTAGCGTATCATGAAAAGGTTCTATAAATGAGCCATTAACCAAATCATCTGAATCAACTAATTATCTCTAAACACTTGCAAATGTTTCCTGAGGCTTTTAAAAACTCCCAGCCTGGTTCATTACTCAAAACCGCAATCATGGGTAAGACTGCCGACCTGACTGCTGTCCAGAAGGCCATCATTGACACCCTCAAGCAAGAGGGTAGGAGAAGTAAATAAATTTCTGAATGAATAGGCTGTTCCTAGAGTACTGTTTCAAGGCACCTCAGTGGGAAGTCTTTGGGAAGTAAAAAGTGTGGCAGAAAATGCTGCACAATGAGAAGAGGTGACCGGACCCTGAGGAAGATTGTGGAGAAGGACCGATTCCAGACCTTGGGGGACCTGCGGAAGCAGTGGACTGAGTCTGGAGTAGAAACATCCAGAGCCACCGTGTACAGGCGTGTGCAGGAAATGGGCTACAGGTGCCGCATTCCCCAGGTCAAGCCACTGTTGAACCAGAAACAGTGGCAGAAGCGCCTGACCTGGGCTACCGAGAAGCAGCACTGGACTGTTGCTCAGTGGTCCAAAGTACTTGTTTCGGATGAAAGCAAATTTTGCATGTCATTCAGAAATCAAGGTGCCAGAGTCTGGAGGAAGACTGGGCAGAGGGAAATGCCAAAATGCCTGAAGTCCAGTGTCAAGTACCCACAGTCAGTGATGGTCTGGGGTGCCATGTAAGCTGCTGGTGTTGGTCCACTGTGTTTTATCAAGGGCAGGGTCAATGCAGCTAGCAGCTAGCAGGAGATTTTGGAGCACTTCATGCTTCCATCTGCTGCAAACCTTTACGGAGATGAAGATTTCATTTTTCAGCACGACCTGGCACCTGCTCCCAGTGCCAAAACCACTGGTAAATGGTTTACTGACCATGGTATCACTGTGCTCAATTGGCCTGCCAACTCTCCTGACCTGAACACCATAGAGAATCTGTGGGATGTTGTGAAGAGAAAGTTGAGAGACGCAAGACCCAACACTCTGGATGAGCTTAAGGCTGCTATCAAAGCATTCTGGGCCTCCATAACACCTCAGCAGTGCCACAGGCTGATGGCCTCCATGCCAGGCCGCATTGAAGCAGTCATTTCTGCAAAAGGATTCCCGACCAAGTATTGAGTGCATAACTGAACATAATTATTTGAAGGTTGACCTTTTTTGTATTAAAACACTTTTCTTTTACTGGTCGGATGAAATATGCTAATTTTTAGAGATAGGAATTTGGGTTTTCATGAGCTGTATGCCAAAATCATCAATATTAGAAACAATAAAAGGCTTGAACTACTTCAGCTGTGTGTAATTAATCTAATATATATGAAAGTCTAATGTTTATCAGTACATTACAGACAATAATGAACTTTATCACAATATGCAAATTTATTTGAGAAGGTGTTGCCCTGTGATCTACTTCAGTCATGTAGGAGGAGTTAAGTACCCACCAGCATGTTTTTGTTTTAACCTGCTTCTACACACCTGATTTCATTCAGCAGGTGATTAACAGGCTTCTGCAGAGCCTGATGAGCTGCTGCACAGGTGATTCATCCACTGAGTCAGGTGAGTTGGATCAGAGAATCCACTAAAATACGGCCCATAGCTGGCCCTCGAGGCCTGGGTTTGAATAGCCCTGCCGTGACTTGAGGGTTGCAGGTTTGAGCCCCGCTCAGTCTGTTGCCATCCTTGTGTCCTTGGGCAAGACACTCCACCCTCCTTAAGAGCTGGTAGTGTCTGTGCACTTTCTGGCTTGTGTCTCCAGCTTCTGGTCTTTAGGTCTGTACTTCTACCAGATTGGGAGCACTTATTGTAAGGTTTACAGCTCCATGTTCTACGAGTTCTGAGCCGACCTGTTTGGGTTTGTGTTGCAGCGGATCATCTCACTTCCTTAGTGGATCCCAGAAAAGAGCAGCTGATGTTTGTTGCACTGGTCCCGGCAAAGATGGAAGCTGCTGTTCCTGAGTGCCAGGACAGTTTTAGTTCTTTATGGAGGAATGATCTCCTGAGTCAGAGTTTAAATTAAACCACCATCTGATGGATTCTCCATGTGGCTGTTTCAGATGAGGAGATAAAAACCAGCAGCAGAATCTAATTAGGGGCTGGTGTTAGAACGGCAGATGTATGAAAACATCTTTTACGTCCTCCACAAAGACCAGTTTGTAGAAAAAATGTAAACGTTTGTCAGGAAAGATGTCCAATTCTTCGCTTTGGTGTTAGATAGATGTAGGAGAAGATCCTCCTGAGAGATAAACGCTCCTGGTCCTTCCCTCAGCGTGGGGCGGACACCAGGATGGTTACTCTGGTGTTCATCCTGAACAGCCCACCCATGGTTTTTATTCTCTCCTTAAACTTAGAGCAGGGCCCCTCCAGGGTCACTATCCAGCATGTTTTATTTGTTTCTCTGCTCCAACACCCCTGATTCAGCGGTTGGGTCACCCGTTCAGCTGCTCTAATGCTCTGCAGAAGCCTGTTAATCACATGCTGATTAAAACCAGGTGTGTTGAAGCAGGAAATCAACTAAAACATGGCAGGTGGCGCCCTGAGGGACCAGGATTCTCCACCCCTGTCTTCCTCCACAGGATCAGGACGTGAAGCAGCCTGACGCTCTCTCTCCACAAAACAACTCTTTCCCTGATAGACCCAAAGTTATTGCATGTATTATTTACTGATGTGTCATTTGTAAAATGCCACTTAAACAATAATATGGTTCAGTTTAAATGGCAAAAGAGTCACAACTCAAACTGACCTTCTGTGATCAAAAGGAAGGAAACTCCAGATGTGACCTGAGAAAAACCAAACAACCGTTAAACATGGACTTTGGATCAGGTCCGATTCCTGACAAGTACATTCTACCGTGTTCTGTGACATCACCTTTAGCTGAAACGACTCCTGAGCGGTTCCTGATGACGGAGTGGAAACATGCAGCCTAGCTGTTAGCTTATCAGTCAGTTTTAGTGCACAGAGGCTTTTCCAAAAACAGCTGCAACCCTTCCGCGTAAGAACACACTCTTCATAATGGCAGCTAATCTTCAATAATAATAAACAAACAGGAAGAAGATAGTGTGAGCAGCGCCGTCTTTGGTACCAGAACTGACCTCTGGTCCGTCACATCTGGATCCAGCTGTTTCACTCTTTTTGTGTTGTTGGCTTTGTTCTCTGTTCCTGGCAGTATGAGCCACATCTCAGTTCATTCTGATCAGTTGTGAGTCTGAAAAGTCAAAACTGAAGACTTGTTCTCATTGGCCCATCGCCGCTGGCCTCCTCTGATTGATTTAGCTCTTTAATTAACTTCAGAAAAACAAAGAGAGTCTGGGATGTTGACAGAAGAAAACGACAGGAAGACGAGCGGAAATGAAGAGAGATCAACCCCCCAACACACACACACACACACACACACACACACACACACACACACACACACACACACACACACACACACACACACACACACACACACACACACACACACACACATTCACACGCACACACACAAAGCAGAAGGAACTCTAGCCGCGAGTGTCATCAGCTCTTCAGCACACACAGCACATTAAGACGGAGATTACTGGTCACTAACAACCTTGTGAGGAACTTGGCTGTCTCATCCATCCCACTCTGGGCCTGCCTCTCAGTTCATCTACAGGAATGATGTCCCACCGCTAGCCGACGGGCTGGAGTGACAATCTAGCTGGAATCTAATTGGCTTCCACTGACTGCTGCGGTAATAAAACATCTATTATTTTATTAAGTCCCAGTAATCAGAAGCTGTTCCAAAACTCAAACTGAGCTCATCTCAGCCTGAAGCTGTTCCCACGCACGGCCTCGGCGCTGCCGCGTCCCGCTGATGGTTGGACTGGCTGTCCAAAACTCAACGTGCACGACTGAGCACAGGCAGGAAGACCCATGACGCATGTATGCATGCACGCACACACACACACACACACACACACACACACACACACACACACACACACACACACACACACACACACACACACACACACACACACACACATACAGTATATGGAACCTAGGAGCACAGGTCAGAAGACATATTCTTTGGTTGTCATGAAATACGATGAGTTGAATTATTGATCCTGTCATCTATTTACTACATTTCTCTAATTACTGACTAAATGTGTTCCAGGCGTGATTCTCGGTGTGAGTGGAATAATGTTTTCACTGAAAAGGCGCGGGGGCTTCGACACTGCTTTGGGTCAGATTCAACCTTCACAGAGTTAAAGTCAGGTAGTCTCCTCCTGCAGGGTCAACATGTTACTGTGATGTACCAGCCTCCACGCTCTCATCAACAAAGGGTCACTAGATGTCCTCAAAGAGACACCCAGCACTCTGACCGCAGACGTGACGTAGCCCTGCTCAGCAGTGTTGGGAACGTTACTTTAAAAATGTAATTAGTTATAGTTACTGATTAGTTTGTCAAAAAAGTAACTCAGTTACTAACTGAGATACAAGATTATAAAAGTAACTAATTACCAAGAAAACTAACTACTTAGTTACTTTTTTCATTAAAGCATGCAAGAATTACTACAATAGTGAAATATAAATGACTAATGACTGGAACATAATAAAATGGATGTCCAAATGTTTTATATAAACCTGAATAATTTAAATAAATAAGCATTTAACAGGAGGAACTACTAACAGGAGCATTACACTAATCTAGACTATTAAAAGGTCACTGTGTGATATTTAACAAGACCCCAATCAGCTAAAATTTAAAATTGTAAATAGAAACACCTGTAAAGGTTCCCGAGCCTTTAAATGGTCTCTCAGTCTAGTTAAATTACAGAAATAAATGTAATTGTGCACAGTATTCTAATTTTTTCCAGCTTCACATCTATTAATGGTTAAATAAATAAATAAAATCCTTTAAAATGACACTAGAAGAGGCACAAGCCTGATGGAGGACTTACATTTATTAACTTGGGTCAGACCCAACCACAGAAGAGCTGAAGCTGGGTGGTAAAAACACACAGGTAGTTCTAGTAACACCTGAGCTCCATGACGTCTGACACTGATGCATCAGTGTTACAGCGGGACTAAAGACATGATCAGAAACAGGTTACAGCTGGATGATCTAGGAAGGTAGAAGATCAGGACGTCTGAGCGGTGAACAGGTGAGCGGACCTTCGGGACGTCCCGCTGTCACGCTAGGGCACGGCTGCACACCCGCAGACAGGGGCAGCGTTAGGCCCGCCTACTTGGGCTGAAGCCCCGGATGTTTCATGGAAAGCCCCGGATCTAAATCGCGGAAGTAACATGCAGTACCAAAGTCCACCAGAGAGGGAGCAGCTGGCAGTAGTTTGTATACAGCCTGCCTGAGCCTCCACCACTGAAGAAGAAGCCCTTCAGCAGCCAGCTTCTTCTGCAGTCTCTGCCTGAAACGCATGAGTGAAGATGGACATAAGGATGTTTTTTAGACCAAAAGTACAACGACAGAACCCCAGCTTTGATGAGACTGGTGTTGACTCATGTTTGTGAGTCTTATTTGAAAATATTTGTTGTGCTGCTGGTTTGCCTAAAGTTAGCTTATCAGGTAACGTTGATGGAGAAAGAAAGGGAATATTTACTATCATCTCACACTAAACACTAACAGGAACAATACTCTGCCCTGAAAATGCTTAATATGTAGCTACAGATTAAAAATGATGTGGCACAAGACAAATATGATGTTGACTAGTGTGTGTCACGTGTGTGTGCGCGCGTGTGTTGAGCCCCGGATGTTCTTCAGTCCTTAATCCGCCCCTGCCCGCAGATTCATTGCAGATCCACACCTGCAGCAGCGAATCTGCGGGGGGTCTGCAGCCGTAGATATTCATCACGACGTCCTCGTTCTTCACGGGCCGGGATGCTCTTGGATGAAAAAAAACATCTGCCTCTTTAGCTCCTGATCAGCTGATGTCAGCTTCAACACACCGCGCTGCTTAACGCACGCATTTCCTTATCAGCAACAGAAACGATAGTTTTGTTAAAAGAAGACGGTAATTAATTAGTTTGCTCGTTACAGAAAGAAATATTTTTATTTATTAACGTGGTTATTTTAAACTGCGTTATTCCCATCACTGCTCTGTTTGCGACTGAGACGGTGAGAACACCGAGGGTCTCCGCCCAACCGGCCAATCATCATCGTGTTTGTAAGTGTGTTACCGACACCTCTCGCTCCCTGGCTACAGCTGAAGTGTGGCGGTCAGAAAGCCTCACACTGTTGCTCAACGTTCGACAAGCACATAGTAACGCACAACCTTCCATCCCCAGTAACGGTAACGGAAATCTCTATCCACCATCAGAAGAACATGGAGGTCGTCGTTGAACCGTTTCTGCTGCTGGACGGCCTAAACTCTCTTAGGTCCGAGGCTCGTCTCCAGTGAGTCGACACACACATTGAAGTTAACGGGGCTGAACTCATGACCTGATGGCTCAACTCTTGTGCTCAGCACCATGTGCACAGCTGTCATGTGCAAAGCCCTTTGGGCTTTTTAGGGTTCCTTCGTGTTTCTCCCATTGCTCTCTGGGTCAGGATTGCGGTGGAGTTGCAGGAGGTTCCTGAAGTCACGCCTGCTTGTGTGTCGGTGTCACGCCCGTTTCTAATCACTCTGATTACCTGCTGCTGTTTCAGCTGAGCCAAAGCCACACTCCGTGCCTGATTGTTGTCATCCTTCCTGTGGTTTTGATTTCAGAGTCTAACCGGTAGTCTCCTCGTATTACAACCTGAGTGTCTCCCTCTTAGCTGTCTTTGTGAAGAGGCTGCATTCCCTCCTCAGCATCCCCGATGACTCCTCTTTGTGTCTGATCTCTTCTTTTAATCTCCTGTTTTACCTTAAAGCTCCAGATCCATCAGAAACATAATAGTTCAGCAGCATGCCCTCATCTGATTTCTCCTCTCCAGCAGCGTTCTCTGGCTGTGATGTGTAAACCCTGAAGGACAAGAACCTGAACACAGGAATTCTGAAGTTGGAAAGAAAGACGGATAAAGAGAAGTGAGTGCATCTGGACTTCCTGTCTATCCTACTCCTACCCAGCCTAAGCAGAGAAGATGCTCCACGTGTGAAGTCTGGAGGATTTCAGACACTTCCTGAGACACCTAAGGCTGAACTTTGTCCTCCAGAGTGAGCTGGACTTCCCCATCCGGTGGTTAGGTACAAGCACACATCTGTTCATGATGGAATCAGCCAGAGCCGGGTTACGGTGTTTGGAGAGGAGGCTTCCTGTGAACTCCAGTTTCTGATGGCTGGTTCAGAACTGAGGAAGTTCTGATTGTTCCTCGTGGCTGCCGGACCCGGCTCCTGCTCTGATTCAGGGTTTTGTCGGGAACAGAAACAAAAACTCAGTAGCTTTTCTGCTCTTCAGGCGTTTCTCTTCACAACTCCACTAACGTTGCTTTGTCCGTGGTGAGCGTGATGAATTTGAGGCTCTCTCTAATCACAAGGCTGAATGTGTGTGCAAGGCGGGAAAGGGGATTTTATCCAGTTCACTTCACTGTGCCTGTGAAGCCGCTGGTGCATGAAAACATACTTTGGTGTAATCCCCAGAAGGTCACCTGCTAATTTCTCAGCAGAACAGTCCATTAGAGTTTACCTGAGCAGAGCCCAGCAGGGAGGACTCCCATAACTCAGTCTCTGGCTCACAAACCACACTTTCACTGCTTTCTCCAGTAAAGGACCAGAGTTACCAGTAGAGCTCTTTTGAAAAGCCCCTACAAGACCAGGTTGTGACTCATTAGGCCACCGTTATCATTTTCTGCAGGTTAAATAGTCACAAAACCGTCGTTAAGTTGATCTTGTCGTATGCCAGAGTGCTGGCCTGATCGTCAATCTCAACCAAACATGAATCCTCTCACATCAGTGAGCCAGAGCAGCTGATGTTTGATCCTAATCAGCTGAAGAAGTGTTTCTTATGGTCCACAGAAGTATGGCCAGCTGTTACCTCAGCTGGCTTTGAAACACTTTGGCAGACCGTGTGGTTATTTATTGTCCCCTACACTAGGACTCACCTACTGGAGAAGCTTGGTGTGAGTCTTTACTTAATGTAAAGGTGTTCAGTTCTGTATCATCAACTTTGTATTCCCATCGGGGTCAGAGCCGATGAACTGAATCGAACCCCTGTCTTTTATTCAATTCAATTCAATTCAAGTTTATTTATAAAGCGCCAAACCACGACAAGAGTCGTCTCAAGGCACTTCACATAATAAACATTCCAATTCACAGTTCATTAAGCCAATCAGAAATAATGTTTCCTATATAAGGAACCCAGCAAATTGCATCAAGTCACTGACTAGTGTCAGTGACTATACAGCAATCCTCATACTAAGCAAGCATGCAGCGACAGTGGAGAGGAAAACTCCCTTTTAACAGGAAGAAACCTCCAGAGAATCCTGGCTCAGTATAAGCAGCCATCCTCCACGACTCACTGGGGATCGAGAAGACAGAGCAGGCAGACACAGACACACACACACACACACACACACACACACACACACACACACACACACACACACACACACACACACACACACACACACACACACACACACACACACACACACACACACACACACACACACACACACACAAAGACAAGTGATGTGTCTATAGTTATATTGTGATGTCTTAGTAAATATTGTATTTGGTGAAAGATAAACTTTATTGTATTTATCCTAGTGGATCTATAATTAAACAGATAAACTAGTAGTAGCACATCAAAAGTCAATGAAAACAAAAGTTATTATCAGGAGAGAGAGAATGTATTAGTGGTTAGCAGCAGTGTGTTAGTCGATGGCCCCCTCCATGAGGCCACCACAGCTCAGCACAACGTCATTGTAGCTTCTTCTGGGGAGAAAAACACTTACAGAGAAAATAAAGTTAACAGCTGAAATTGCACAAAATAGTACAGTTAAAGAGCAGACTGTAGAATAAAGCAGTAGAGTGTGAAAAGTGGTCAGTGTGTCCTCCAGTGTTACCTTGTTTTTGTTTGTATTGTTTCTCAACTCCAGAGAGAGAAAGTGTTTAGGAGTGGCTCAAACGGACTTTTAAGACTCAGGTTGGAAGAAAAAGACAAACACGATCCACTGTTTAGTTAAAAGAGCAGTCAAAGTTTAGTTTAGGTTAGTCTGTTTTGGAACTAACAAGTGAAAACTTCTGGAGGAGTTCTTATCCATCCATGTTCCTCCACTTATCCAGGGTTGGGCCACGGGGGCAGCAGCCCCAGGGAGGCCCAGACTTCCCTCTCCCCAGCCACCTGGGCCAGCTCCTCCGGGTGTGGAAGCCGCACCGACGCTGGCACCCCTCTCCCTTACTCCAAGGTGCATGTTCTAAACATCGCTCTTGCAGCCACTAATCTCATTTTCTCTGGTTGTTTGTACGTCTGCGAACAGCATGACATCTTTCCGAGCCACGCGAGTACATTTTTCAGCAGTAGATATTTTTCAAAATCCTCTTCAAATGTTCAATTAATCAAAACCTCACCATGCAAACCAGTATGCATTACTTCTGGTGCCACCGAGTGATGTTCTCATCATCGATTCTCCATGAGTCTAGCCAAGACTAAGGTAGATAGAAAAGGTCCTGAAACCCATGTGACCAGCAGCTGTGCTACTGGCTCAGTGGGCAGGCAGTGGGTTTTGTGTGTCAAACTGTTAAGATGTTTTCTTCTCCTACTGGATGGAAAGCAGAAATGTAACCCTCCAACAAATGAAGGCCGATGTTCTGGTTTTAGCTCCTAGCTTCACCTCCACAAACATCACTCTCTCACTTTCACTTCCAGGCTTCACCTTCATGCTTACAAAAAAGCAAAACTCCTCTTCCTGCCCTTGTAATCGAGTCAGTGGACTGAAAATGCTAACTGCTAGCCTTTATAAGCGCTACCAGACTAAACTCCACCCTAACTCCACCCTAAAAAAGAACAACAACATGGAATTAGAAATAACGCACAGCAAGAACACACCTAAGATTACCCCCCCCCCCCCCCCCCCCCAACGAAGCTCAAAGCTGCTAAGTGCGGTTTCCGGCCAGCAGGGGGCTGCAGAGGGCTGTCCAATGGGAAACTGCTCAGCTTTTGACTCAAGAAGCACTCAAACGAGTTTGAAAGCAGCAGCTTAAAGTGTTTACTGCTGCTTGATGGGACAGCTTTAAAACTGACACCTTTTTACTGTTACCACTGGTTTAGTTTACAGAGCTGTAAACACACGACCAGGAGAAGCGTCTGTGTCATGTGCTCAACGCTGACTTTAGCTACATGTCTGTGTTGCAAGGACTCTTGTCTTCAGCACATGTTTAACCACAAAGAGAAACACAGAGAATGGTGGCTTGTTCCTCCAGCAGCCCAGAGGCAGGAGCTGCCTTCAGCGGGTGGGCTCAGAGCTCTGGAGAGGCTGGAAGGAAGAGAGTGCAGGACAGAGCTGGACGGTGTGAGAGAGTGAAGGAGATTGATGTAACCAAGAGCTCCAGGAAATCACTCATGTAGCCCACTGCAGGATACACACACACACACACACCCCTACACACACACACACACACACACACACACACACACACACACACACACACACACACACACACACACACACACACTGTAAACCTCAGCACTTCCCACAGACCCCTCCCTACAGACTGTACATTACCCCAGTATGGATGTGGCCCCCGACCACACAACTTATAGAACTGACACACACACACACACACACACACACACACACACACACACACACACACACACACACACACACACACACACACACACACACACACACACACACACACACACACACACACACACACACACAAACATGTTGGCTGCCATTCATTACTCTGGCCCCCAAACAATTCCAGACACCCTACAAGTTACAACAGGAGTTATTGATGACAGTACCCCCCCCCCCCCCCCCCCCCACACACACACACACCAATGCAGACGATGGTCAAAGCCACAATATATCAACCAAGCTACCATCACCCCTGAACTCCACAGCTACCACCGCTGGAGATTTTCTGTGTGTGTGTGTGTGTGTGTGTGTGTGTGTGTGTGTGTGTGTGTGTGTGTGTGTGTGTGTGTGTGTGTGTGTGTGTGCAACACTCTATATAGGCTACTAACCACCCCCTCAGATGTGAGGCTCTAGATTAGTTTCAAATGTACAATTTGTTCTAAAGCAAACACACCCACGTTCAGGTTTGTAACCCTTAAGTATCTCTCTCTCTCACACACACACACACACTTTTTACTCTCTGCGGCATGAGGACTGAATCTTCCTCTCTTTACAACACACACATATTGCTGTCAAGCCCTATTTCACAGAGGCTGCCATGGGATGGGAGAATTATTACGGTGAAGCAGCTGAAGAGGGGCTTGGCGGTGAGGAGGGGTTGAGAAGGCTCCAGATGCTGCAGGTGCTGTTTATCCCAGCAGAGCCACGGTGCTGAGCTCCTGTGTTCAAAAGGTGTTTTCATCTCAAATGTGGGGTCCTGCTCCGTTTTAGAACAGAGACTACCAACAACTGTCTGGCTCTCACACGTATCCCAGCCGTAGTTCAAACATCACCTTTTGGGTTGTGCAGTCAGCTAATTGGATAATTGTGAGGCCACAATTTTAAATTCATGTTCCTGACAGTGGAGCTGCTTGGGAACATTTGCTGCATCAGCTTTTCAGCGTTTGTTGATGATGAAAATGATGAAACTCGGCTCTGAGGAGGGAGGGGAGAGTATCACCCTTGCAAAAGCCTCTAATATAAGGAATCTTCCCAACGACACTTCTTTAAGTCACATGGCTTTACGTTTAGTTCAGATTCCCCCGTTGAGCCATCAGGCACAGATTAACAAATGCATTTAGAAATCATCTGGTTCCTCCGGCAGCTCCACGTTGGAGCTTAACCCATAAGCCAAAGTGTCACGTTCAACTTTTTTCACAGTTTCAGCTCTAAGATGGTGAATGGAGCACAGTGATGGGAAATGTGAGTTACCTAAGACAAGCGCACTCATCTGCAGAGATCTCAGAACGTCTTGTGAGTTGATCTCAGTGGGGAAAAAGCTCTGGCGCTCCTGTTTCAGGAAGTAGAAGTTAGTCAGAGGAGAGGATCTGGAGTCCTATCAGCAACACGACTCTACCTCCGACTCTGTTTGCTCTGCAACGTTCATGTTTCATCTCCAGAAATAACACAAGCCTGGCGGAGTTCTGCTGTGTGGTGGAGTTGCTAATGATAACAGTTAGCTTCTACTAGCTGAGACGTTCTCTGCTGTTTCCTGGAAGCTAAACCAACAACTGCCTTCCCCGTCATGAGTCAGGGTGGGTGAGTCCATGAATGTTAATGCGAGCCTTTATTCTCTGACTACTGCAGAACCTAGAGGTGGAGAACTGTTTTCATGTTTGGCCTGCATGTTAAAGTAGGAGTGAGCGATCGTATCTGAAAAATAAATAAACTCTTTCTGAGTGAACTTGTTCTTTAAGTGTATTTACTAATGCAGCAGTATTTCACCTCTACATCGCCTTGTACCAAAGTAGAGAGCATTAACCCTAGATGGTCATCAGACCCCATCTGGTCTTAAAGCATCCAGATGGAGCATCAAGATCAGTACCTTCATCAGAAACCTGCCATATCCTGTTGTATCCGTCTACTGCCCCTGGTACAGGACCTGCAGGTGGTGATGGACACATTCATTTCATTATTATTGTTCTGTAATAAATTTGACTTCAAGACTTTGTTCAGCTTGACCCCTACTGGATGGCTCCAGCTTCAGCCTGAGCAGTACTGTTGTCATGATCCGCCCCGGCCTCCCTGACTGTGTCTCTCCTGCCTTGACTAACCTTATTGTTCTCACCTGTCCCTCATTACTCTGCCCATGTGTTCCTGATTCCCTTGTGTATTTATACCTCCCTCCTTGTTGCTGCCTTCGTCGGATCATTGTTGTTTGTGCATGCTCGTTTTGTCCTGTCGCTCCCGTTCTACAATTAAATCCATTTTTATTTTTCATCCGTGCCTGCTCTTCTGCCTCCTGAAACCCACCACCACACATGGTCTGCCATCTCCACCCTCAGAACATGACAACTGTGGGTCCAGTGTGCGGTTCTGTGTCCTGCTACAGCAGAACTAGACCAGACTTGGACTACACGCTGAACCTAAAAGGCTGTGAGTGTGACGGCGAGGTCTGGTCATGATGAATCGACTTCATCACCGTCGTAGGGGCGGATGCTAGGGTGATGCATTATAATGTGTTTGTGGTTCGTCCATAGCAGCGATGTCAACAGTAGGTCACAGCTCCACAAACATGACGCAGGCCTCTTAAAATGCAGGACTGATCCTACATTTGAATGGTTTCTATATTTGATCAATGGGGCGGGTTAATTTTGCTGCTTGTGCTGACCTGTGGGGTGGGAGTGGGGTGGTGCAGAAACAGACCTCGGCTGAGGTCATCACATAGGAACCAGTGAACTAGTTAGGCTCATAACTCCTGAACCCAACACTGATGAAGTGGATGGACTTGCTTCATGTTTGGTGTGTTTGTGCAGGCAGTAGAGATACACACGGCAGCACGACAAAAGTCAGTTTTGCATCATTTGTCCCATTTAGCAGACCTTAACTCAAGTTAAAGCAGAGTTCTGGTTACACTGAGGAGCTAACTGGATTTCCACGAGCTGAGTTGAGCTGAAAAAGCAACAGCTGTTTACATGCAAACATCTAACACGGGTTTAGCATGTGGCTCTGCCTCCCAGCTCTTTCTAAGGTTTGCTGTTGGTTTATCAGGGCTTGTTGAGGGACCAAGATGGATGCATGCACACAAACCAACTGATAAGTGATGAGGTATAGGGACAGAACAACAGGAACTAGGCTGACACCATGAGGGCTTCTGTGTGTCAGATTTAAACTGATCACCTAACATCTCGTGTTGTTTTCTCTGTCAGAGAGAAAAACATCTAACAGCATCTGGTTGCTCCTCGATTCCTAAAGACAGAAAACAGACCACAGCAGCAGACATCTGTTAAAGAAAACCAGCAGAACCACGATGAGACGAGTCAGTCAAATACCAGCCCCAGCAGCAGTCAGTGTGCAGAAACCACGCAGACCTGGCTTTCTCTGCTGTCTCTCCGCTCTGAAGAGCCAAGCTGTGATCTGGTGCTATCAGGTGACCAGAACCAACGTCCAGGCTGGAGTCTGGCTAACACAGGGTTTCATTACATCTACGATGGAAAAAAATAAAGGAATGAAGCAGAAGGAAAAAGGTCAAGTTGACAAAAATAAAAATAACTAAATGGAAAAGAGTAAGTAGAGTGCTATTTTGTTTATGTTACAGCCTCCTTCCAAAGTGGATTAAATTCATTTTGCCCATAAAATTTAACACACAACATCCCATAATGATAATGTGAAAAAAGTGTCTTTGAAGTTGTTGCAAATTTATTAAAAATAAAAAAAACTTGAGAAATCACATGAACATAAATATTCACAGCCTTTACTCATTACTTTGTTGATTCACCGTTGGCAGCAATTGCAGCCTGCAGTTGTTTTGAATATGATGCCACGAGCTTGCCACATCTGTCTTTGGGCAGTTTTGCCCGTTCCTCTTTGCAGTACCTCTTGAGCTCCATCAGGTTGGACGGAAAGCGTCAGTGTACAGCCATTTTCAGACCTCTCCAGAGATGTTCAATGGGGTTCAGGTATGGGCTCTGGCTGGGCCACACGAGGACATTCACCGAGTTGTTCTGAAGCCATTCCTTTGATATTTTGGCGGTGTGCTTAGGGTCGTTGTCCTGCTGAAAGGTGAACCGTCACCCCAGTCTGAGGTCAAGAGTGCTTGGAGCAGGTTTTCATCCAGGATGTCTCTGTTCATTGCTGCAGTCATCTTCCCCTCTATCCTGAATAGTATTCCAGTTCCTGTAGCTGAAAAACATCCCCACAGCATGATGCTGCCACCACCATGCTTCACTACAGGGATGGTATTGGCCTGGTGATGAGCGGTGCTTGAGTTTCTCCAAACGTAATGCCTGGCATTTACTCCAAAGAGTAAAAAAATTGTCTCATCAGACCAGGGGATTTTGTTTCTCATGGTGTGAGAGTCCCTAAGGTGTCTTTCAGCAAACGCCAAGTGGGCTGCTGTGTCCCTTTTACTAAGGAGAGGCTTCTGTCTGGCCACTCTACCATACAGGCCTGATTGGTGGATTGCTGCAGAGATGGTTGTCTTTCTAGAAGGTTCTCCTCTCTCCACAGAGGACCGCTGGAGCTCTGACAAAGTGACCATCGGGTTATTAGTCACCTCCCTGACCAAGGCCCCTCTTACCAGTTCACTTCCTTGGCCGGCCAGCTCTAGGAAGACTCTTGGTGGTTCCAAACTTCTCCTACTTACGGATGATTGAGGCCACTGTGCTCATAGCAATCTTTAAAGCAGCAGAAATGTTTCTGTAACCTTCCCCAACCGTGTGCCTTGACAATCCTGTCTCGGAGGTCTACACTCAGTTCCTTTGTCTTCATGCTTGGTTTGTGCTTTGACATGCACTTCTGCTTCTTCGATGAAATAAGGCGGGCTAGATGCCCATAAGGCATATTGCTGCTACATCAGCCAACACACCAAGCCAGCACAACCCACTGCACACAGCAGGCACGCGTACCATCCCACCCCATGCTCCCACATAACCACCAACACCCAAAAACCCACCACCCGCTCACAGCCCAGTGAAAACACACAACCCACATGGAGGATCACCCCATACTCACACCCCCACCATCCACACACACCACCAAGGGCGTCCCATAATCCACAGAAGACTCAGAACCCTCAACACCCCGCAAACACGTCGCCCCCCAAACCTCCTCGGGGGACACGTCAGAAACATCCAACAAGGCCCCCGCCACTGCCATCACCTCACAAGCTACATCGGACTTGTTGGACGCTCCATTCTTCACCCTCCACAAGGCTTCAACCAGAAACACCAAAAACGCCCTTTTATCCCTCACAACCACCACACCTGCCCCCACATCCCCACCACCAGTTGACAAAGACACATTACAAGGCCCGGACGCACCTCTATTTTGCACCCCATACGACACACCGCCTCAGCATACTACATCTTATGCTCAGCCTGAGCCTTCCCCACTTCCACCACCGCCCTACACACCACACAACCCCTATAAGCCGCTTGATGTTTCCTACCACAGTTACAACATCGGAGCGGTAAATCACAACTCTTGCCGTCATGGTCACCCCCGCACCTCAGACAATGCACCCCCACCACACAGGCACCAGCCACATGACCACATCCCTGACACCTAAAAAACCTCAGAGGAGGTTCCTCGTACGCCCTCACAGTGAAATTTAGGAAGCCCAACTGGACACGAGCAGGAAGCACCACCGCGTCGAAAGTAGTTAGCAGTGGAGTGGACCCACGTGCGTTAAACCCCACATGCCGAACAGCCACCACTGCTGCCCCACTCACGGACCCAAACACCTCAGACTCAGTGACCTCGCTGGAAATGCCGTACACCACACCCTTAATCACACAACCAGACCTCGACTCAGTAACCACCACGTCCACCCCCAGAAACTTCTCAAGCCGCATTGCTTCATGGCACTGTGACTTATTCCGGCACACCACCACCAACAGCCCACTGAACACCATGGTAGCATCTAGCACATCCCCTACCACGGCACTTAGCTCCCTGGACACTGCCAACGGAATAGAGGTAGCAAAACACGCGTCTCCCACCGCCCTGATTCACATCACAAAGCCACCCTCCTCCAGCCTCTGTTGTTTTAGCTGTGCATCCCAGTCACAATCTGATGCATCACCGCCACTCCCACGGTCCCTCTTTGCTGCCTCCACCGACTGAACCAGCGCTCCAGCCATACTCGTCCCCTTCTTCCCCATTGTCAACAACAACCGAGGCTGCTCCAAAGCGAAGCCGGGCCGCCGTTTGACATACACTGTCAACCCAGGGGCCTTATATGGACAGGTGTGTGCCTTTCCACATCATGTCCAATCAACTTAATTTATCACAGGTGGACTCCAATTAATCTACTGAAACGCCTCAAGGATGATCAGTGGAAACAGAAAGCATCCCAGCTCGATTCTGAGCTTCACGACAAAGGCTGTGAATTCTTATGTTCATGTGATTTCTCACGTTTTTTATTTTTAATATATTTGCAACAACTTCAAAGACACTTTTTTCACATTATCATTATGGGATGTTGTGTGTTGAATTTTATGGGCAAAATGTATTTAATCTATTTTGGAATGAGGCTGTAACAAACAAAAAAGTAGATCAAGTGAAGCGCTATGAATACTTTATGGATGCACTGTAAGTAAGCTTTATTTGTAAAGCACCTTTCACAGGCATAAGCCACAAAGTACTTCACAACAGCGTAAAACATGTAAGTAGAATACAAACAGTGAATAACAACATGTCATAAAAGGCTAGGACCACACAGAAAACATAACTAGACGCATGTCTGAACAGATAAAAAAAAGTCCGAGGTTTGCTCTTAAACTTGTCGACAGTCGATTAAACGCAGAGCGGTGGGTAGATCATTCCAGAATCTACAGCTTCGAAGGAAAAGTCACCTCTAGTGTGAACATAAGTGTGAGGAACGTTCAGCAAACTAAGATCCCTACACCTCAGAGTCCGTGCAGGGGTGTAGGGTTGGACCAGATCTCTGACATAAGAGGGAGTCTGAAAATCAGAAACTTATACCTAAAAGACAGGCAGCCAGTCAAGTTCCCTTAGGATGGGGGATAGGTGAGTCCTCCTATTAGTGTACGTCAGGATTCTCGCAGCAGGGATCTGTACCAATTGTTTTAACGAATGAACAGTGAGACACCAGGTGGTTCAGAACGCCTGTGCTCGGCTTCTGACCAAGTCCTCCAAACACACCCACATCATCCTGCTTCTCCTCCAGCTTCACTGGCTGCCAGTCAACTTCAGGGTTAATTTCAAGATCCTGGTTCTGGTCTATAGGGCCTTACATGGACAAGCACCATCTTACATTGGTGATCTTCTCAGTCCCTACACCCCCAGCAGGTCGCTGAGGTCCAGTGACCAAAGCCTACTGGTTGTGCAGCACCAGGCTAAAGGTCGAAGGTGACAGATCATCTGCTGCTGTAGCCCCCAGACTCTGGACCTCTCCCCCTGAGTCTGAGATCAGTGGACTCAGTGGTCTCCTTTAAACTCACCTGTTCAGGCTTTGGTGGGACCTCCATTCTGCTGTGCCTATCAATTTTGTATTCTACCGATCCCATCAATACCTTTTTTTCCACATTTTATTCACGTTTTTTAATTTAAAATGTTCCTTTTTTCCCATTTTATTATATGTTAAAATAATTTGAATCTTTGGCCTCGTTGTTCTTGTGAAGCCCCTCGTGATCTTTATTTATGAGATAAAATAGTTTCTTCTTTTTCTACCATGACGGCTGTAATTACACGACTCTGGGTATTAATAATAAAAGTTAAAGTTTGAGTATTTTGAATAAACAATGATTATTTTTTCGGTGTCTTTTATAACCACGGGTGTCTGATTAAGACAGAAACCTCTGGATTCTCACCAACCACCAGAGCTTGTCTCTGCGTCGTGTTTGTGCAGATGTCTGGCTCCTCGTCTAAAGGAACCTGCTGTTCGATGAGGTAAACGTACCACCCTGACTGTTTTCTCTTGTTTTTCGTATGCTGGGACCTTAACTTGTGTTTGATTTTTTACTCATTTGATACTTTTGTCTGAGACCACTGAGTTCTCCATGAAAGGGGCTCCACTCATAAACCTGATATAAATAAACTGATGGCCTTTGGAGGGTGTTGTTGGCAGACCTGGATCCCTTTTCATCGGTTAGTTTGTGACAGTAAATCCTCTCCATGACCTGTGGTAGAAAGTCTCCAACATGAGGACAATCAAATCCTAATTTTCATAATGATCAAATTAAGATCAGGCTGATTTTAGTTGCAGTGGACAGGTTTTCATACAGAGGGCTTTTACTTTGGTGTTGGTCTCTGTTTCCATTTAAAGTCCACTTCTAGACATGAATGTGTTAAAAACTAGAATCTAGGTTTCTCACTTTGTCTTTTTCCTATTTATTTAGGTTTTGTTGGGAATGATCTCAAGGAAAAGCGTCTAATCTGACATCGTAGGAGTGAACGTCAGAGATGTTTCACGGCTCCAGTAATCAGATTTACAGACTCGGCTATCTTCTGCTGCAAAGTCATCTAAAAATTATACTTAATCGTTAAAACCAAATTTTATTTGGGAAAGGGTGAAAAACACATAACAAGATTACTTTAAGTGCATTAGCAAAGGCAGATGGCACATGTTGGTATCTTTACACCAAACCACATGGAGGTGATTGGGTCTTCTTCCTTCCATAATGAGATGCTAATTTATTCCCAAGCACGCCTCACAGAGCCATGTGATCCCACCTGTGAATGCTCTTCAGCGCTTCGGGACACGGTAGTAGCCCATGTGACCTTTGGTCCGCTGGCTGTAAATGGATGGAGACACTGATGGGTGAATCCTCAGCCGCCTAAGCACAGCCAACGACTCAAAGTGACTCGCAGTGATCACATATTTAGCCTACTTGATGTAGAGATTCAGATTTTCTTTGTGCAGACAGATTATTGTACCAGGCAGCTCTGAAGGTCTCCTCCTGCTTAGCATAGCATAGCATAGCATAGCATAGTTTATTTATATAGCACATTTAAAATGCAGCATGGGAGCTGCCCAAAGTGCTGCACAGGCTAAAACAAAACACACCCATTACAAGGAGCTAAAACTAAGGATAAAATCTCAATTAAAAGCAGAGAAAACATGAATAATAAGAACACATTAAAACAATGACACAATAAAACACTAAAACGAGTCACTGTCTAAAAGCCAAAGTGTAAAAGTGGGTCTTTAAACGAGATTTAAAAACCGCCAGAGATGGAGCCTGCCGAACTCCAATGGGCAATGAGTTCCATAGCTTTGGGGCAGCATGGACAAATGCTCGTTCACCCCGCGATTTGAGCCTCATCCGCGGCGTGTGCAGCAGCAATAGGTCAGCCGACCTCAACGAGCGGGTGGGCACATATGGAGTGAGAAGGGCAGAGAGGTAGGAAGGTGCCAGGTCACTGAGCGCTTTAAAAACAAAAGTCAGTAACTTAAACTGCACTCTGAAAATGACAGGGAGCCAGTGAAGATGTGCCAGGACAGGTGTAATGTGGCTACGTCGGTGTGTACCCGTCAAGAACCTGGCAGCAGCATTCTGAACAACCTGCAGCCGATTCAGGGCAGAGTCCGGAACACCAACGAGGAGGGCGTTTGCATAGTCCAGGCGAGAGGTAATGAATGCATGAATGACTGACTCCAAATGCCTCCGTTTCAGGATTCGTCTGAGGTGAGTAAGGCGGCGAAGCTGATAAAAACACGACCTCACTACAGAGTTTATCTGTGGGGCCATTGTGAGTCCAGCATCCAGCTTGACCCCCGCTTCTAGTGAATGTCTGTAACTAATGTACCCAACGGGATCTCTTTACTCTTCCTATGGTTTAACAGACACATGAAGCTCCTGCAGGCTGTTCTGTTATTAAGGGGAAACAGTCTCACTGAGTCACGCTTAAACAGAACGAGCAGAAAATCTTCCTCAGTAACTCTGCTTGTAGAAACACATTTAGTGTTCATCATTCAGAAATATCCTAAACCTCGTGAAAATCTGGTTTTAGTCACGGTTTGGGTTTAGAGTTAATCCTAGAGTTAACCCTAACCCTGGGATTAATCCTAGCTAGTCCACAGCTACCTTTTCATGGTTACCAATGGTAACAGCAGATGATGCTTGAACATCCAGACGTTCTTCCAGGTTTAGTCTAGAGCCTAGAACTGTGACTCTGCTGGTTTTCATGTTTCTATGGTTACTGTGGTCGAACATTTCACAAATTTTAAAGTTCCTCCTGGCCCACACCCTGACTGACGGAGCTCTTTCAACATCATCAATGCTTAGAATTAGTCCGACTTTGTTGTGCTTGCCCTCCTGCATCTGGAGGATGGACCACATGTTCTCAGTGGGATTGAGGTCTGAGGAGTTACCTGGACCTGGACCAAAAGTGTTGATATTCCTAATCCATGTAGAAAACCTTGAGATGATTTGGCCACAGCTGTTCCTGTTTGTGTTTAAATGGGAAAGAGGAAAATGACAAAAAGAGACATAAATCGAATAAAACTCCAAAGATACTTGGTTTATTTTCCTGTAGCATTAGCTGCACATGCTTCTAAGGGAAGGACTTCAACCGGACTTTACTCAGACTGGCGGCAGCTTGGTGCTTTTGCATTTAAGACAGGACTTTATGCTGTTATGATTATGCACGGTTCGGTTAACAAACACCAGCAGGATTCACCCGAGTCTGAGGTGATGGACGTCATTTTAGACTTGTTTTTGCCAAAGAAAATCTAACAAACATCACATGGACCCATTCCACTGAGAGAACGTTACACACATCTGTGATCCTGCTATGTGAGGGGGATGTAAGTACAGTGACTCCAGAAAGTATCACACATAATCAATATAATTAGAAAATCACATTCCATGTCAAACCATTCAGATTATTTCATTGATAATATGAGACAGTGATTATTATACAGGATGTGGTCAATCAAATGTAGGTCCTGTTTCCTTTTGTGTGGTTCTTCATCAAACACAGCGTAAACAACGCTTATGTTTACCTTTGATGGCACATTTTGGCATCTACTGCTGCCTTCGTCAGAGCAACTGACAATGTTGGTGCCATCACATCTGTTTACCTGCACCTTCTCCGTTGATCGCCATGTCTCATGAGTGGTCCAGTGTGTCCACTTGTCTCTGCTCATGGACCTGGGTCCACGTCTCCTTATCCCCATCGCTTTGATCAAAGAGGCGATTGGGAAAAGGAGACATGGACCCAGGACGTCCAGGAAACAGCAGAGAATGTCTCTGCGAGTAGAAGCTAACCGATAGCGTTGGCAACTCCACCACACAGCAGAACTCCTCCAGGCTTGTGTTATTTGTGGAGATAAAACATCAACGTTGCAGAGCAAGATTATTCTCTGCTATTCTTTTTCGTTTCTTTTCTTTTCCTCTATAGTCGATAAAGTGACAGACTTTTAAACCCTGCTAAACCTCTGAGTCTATCCTGTTCTGTCCTGTAGGATAAACACGGACTCTTTTGTCCATTTCTCACCGTCTTTGCTTATTGAGGAGAACAAAGGTTTTCCCACAAAAACAACCAACTCATTTTCTCTTGCTAGAAATTGACTATCTTCAGAGCAGGTGGCACCAACTCCACGCGGCTGATGCCTCCAGTGTGCTCGGTGGTTTTATGTATGATTTTTGAATTGAATGTTTGTTTGGTCATAAAAACACACACCTGTTTGGAAGGTAATAGGTTTTGTCTGAGGGCATCAATAGCACCTGATCTGCCATGTGTTTATGAAAAGCTGTCATCATTACAGTAGTTTTAGTTTAAGGCCAGTCATGTGTTTTATAAAACATTGTACATGCATCCTAGTCTGCACTGGCACCGCTACAACTAGTTTCCTTTTGCCCGGTTACTGAAGGACAGCTATGTAACAAACCACACAACTATAAACGCGTTTTTTCTCATGGTGTCCAATCCTAGCTGCTTTTCTCTGAGACAGAAGAACATCAATCTGTCCTTAATAACATCATCTGAGCAGAGCATGGATTGGAAACGTACATTGTGAGATGATTTCAGTTAAATATAATTGAGCGGTTACTTTGTCTGGCCACATCGGTCCACTGGTGCAAAAGGCAGACGACGCTTTATCAGTGAACATTCTATTAAGTTGAAGCATCACTCGACACGGGCTGACATCAGCATGGGACCTAAACAAAAATTTCATTCTGTCGCCTCAGCACTCAGTGTCATTACAGCATATTAGTTCCCTTGTCATGTGGGAACACAGCAGAAACTTCAGCTCAGGAAAGCAATTAGTGACTTTATCAATAAGGGAGGATGCAGGTGAGTGGGAGTTTGATAAAAATACATTTGCACTTACTGCTGTCTCAAGGTGACTTCCAGAGAAAACAATGTACATCAGGTAAAAACTTAAGTTTATATAGAGAACCCAATAAGTTCCCCCTGCACCTCTGCAGGTCCTGAGCTGTTTTCGTACGATCAGAATAGGGCTGCGTGGTGCCACAGCGGCTGCAGCCCTTACCTCACAGTGAAAAGGGTTTGTAGGTTAGTGAGAGACTGTAGTTCTCTGTCTCGATGTGGCCCTGGGATGGACTGGTAACCTCTCTAGGGTGTACACATAAATGGTATTTCTGCACTTCTATCACCCCGTTTCTGATTGGGTAAACGTCATATTCAACGGGTGTCACGTTAATTTGTGCCCAGAAATCAGACCAAGATGGTCCCATGTTTTTATGATTATTATCAGGATTCAGAATCAGGAGTCTTATTCATTAATATTCATGAAATGCAAACGTCTTGTCTCTCATTGGCTAACAGTAAAGTAACTCTTCTGTTGCCACTAGGGATGGGTACCTTTGACATTTGAATCGATCCAGTACTAATTCCCGGTACCTACGAATCGATACCGGTACTTAACGGTACCAATTTTCGATACTTTTGAGTGTTTATTTTAATTCTCTTTTATAATTAAATATATATTTTTCTCTATATGTAACAATATTTGATAAATATCACGATAAATAACATTCAACTGTTTGTATTTTAACATCGTCCTTGTAGTTTTATAAGCTGATAATTAAACTGAAGCAAATATCTTTACTGTGAACTAAATTTACTGAGTATCTTCATTCTTTTTGCCGTCTTTTTTCATTTGATTTTTCCTACTGGGAAGTTAGAATTTCCGAGGAGAAAGCAAACGCACCATTAGCTGATAACAACGGTGGCAATGGAAGCTAACATATTAAGCTAACGTTATCTTTAACAGTTTATTTAACTGCTGGAGCAGATTAAAACGATGATGCCTCACACTTAGATCGTTGTTGCTGGTTTCATCTTCACCCAATCACCCGTCGCATTTAGTAAAGTGAAGCCAAACTTTAGAGCGCGTTCATGTTCTTCTAGGCGGAAATTCGGAGTTCCGAGGAGAAAGCGAACGCACCATTAGCGAAACGGAAGCTAAAATATCAAGGTAACGTTATCTTAAACATTTTATTTACCTACCGGAGCAGATTAAGATGAGGATGTCTCACTTAGATCGTTGTCTGTCGCTGGTTTCATCACCCAGTTACCCATCACATTTAGTGAAGTAGACCCTAGCGTTAGCGTCCATTCTTTCTACCATGCTGCTCTGTTTACAACTCGCTCGCAGGGACGGACGACATAACGCTCTTGTGCATGCGCAGCTGTCCAGGCAAGTTCTCGTTATGATGGACGGGTACCGAACCGAGGCACCGTTTGAAATGACGTGAATCGGTGCTCGGTCGGTACTGTGGAATTCGGTCGGTACCTTAAAAAGTACCGAATTCGGTACCCATCCCTAGTTGCCACCATTCGTTCTTTTAAAAGTTAAAAAAAATCCAACATGTAAAATTTTATCTTCACAAATAAAAGTTCAAATGTGTGTTACCATGTTGTGCAGTTGCTAATAGTTAGCTTCTACTTGCCAAACAACACTGTGCTCTCTCCTCCCAGTGGGTGGTCCCAAGGCAAGGTGGGCGGGGCCATGAATTTAAATGTTTTCCATTGACAAACTTTCTGACTCATCTATTTTCATTCTGCAGCTAATGCAAACAATTTTCACTCATTGTATTAAAAAAAAACATATTAGTCAACCAGCCCGTTAAATGTAAACCAGGTCTTTGAAGTCTTTCAGCATAAAAACTTTTATTAAACAACACGAATAACTGTAAAATATATTCTGACTTTCTCACAAAACCTTCTGAATGATTAATGAAATGTGAGCCTCAGTGCCAGCTCTAGAAGAACCACATCAGCTACACTCAGACGTGTCTAAACTATCAGAGTAGCCATTGTTTAGTCCCTCATAAAACACAACAAGCAAACAAAAACTTTTCTTTTTTCTGCTTCACAGCTCTGCAGCACAATTCTCCCACCAGTGTACTTTAGAAAACTTTAGATTGGATCCACATTTCCCCTCTGGCATACGCGTTTCTTTACCCATCAGCCTTTCTCCTGTGGTTTGTCTTCATCTGGGGTGAGTTTTTAGCTTGATTTGGTAACAGAAACCATAGCCGGCTGGTTGAAACAGAAAGGCTTTTGTAAGTGGTTTGATATATATATGATAGCAGGGTTTAAAAGGTTGTGAAAATATCATTTTTTCTACATTTTGTTGGTAAAATTCCAAAAACAAAGAACAACCACAACAGAGTACATGAAGCTGAACAAGGTTTAATGGCTTTCATCATGGATTGTTCTGTATTCAACTCAAACCAGACTTTTGATTTAGATGGCGTTTCCATATAATGGAATAAAATGGGTAAAAATATGCCTAAAGAGGACATTTTATCCCAATGTGAATCCTTGCATCTCTTTGAGCTAACATATGGTTCTCTACTGCCTCTATAAACGCTCCACACATTAAAATAAAAGTCCATGAACTTTCTGTCAGTGCTTTGTTTAGGAATTCTTGTGGTGGCTGCTGCCGTAGCCTCAAACCATCCTGATCTCTAACCAGTCCAACCAGTGAGAGATGCTTTGCTGCATCTGGACCCATTGACATGAATACGTAGACACCACAGTTGGCCGCTAGAGAGCATATCAGTGTCGCTGCCATATTGGATGGGTCTCCTCACTCTCCACAGTCTCCACAGAGAGAGCAACTCTGCCCTTCATGTGCAGCTTACAGTAACAAAGACCGGTGCACCGTTGATAACAGATCACACGGGTTTTCTAGTGACTTTTCCAGCTTACCTGTTGTGATTTTATATTTTAATTTACTGTCATTTAATTTGTTTAATATTATTTACATGTAATTATCATACCATACCTTGTGTGTGAGTTTGTGTAAAAGTTTGATAAAATGTGTTTTACAGTCATTAGAAGGAATTAGAAATGAATGCACTGGGGTGGAATGGAGACCCATCGAAGATGGGGGCCGGCCACTGCGGCAGCTCTAATATGTTGCGCCAGTCCACGGGGCATCTACTTAAATATGTCTGTGGCTTCAGAGCAAGTCCAGATGTGGCAAAGCATGGGTGTTTCTTAATGTCAAGGCACCTGGCCTCGCAAGGCCAGGCACCTTGATAGCGAGGACACTGTCCTTCATAGGTCAAAGAAAATGGTTAAATGGAACGGACTTGCATCACGTGACCGTGGCTTCCACGGAGGTCACGTAACTTCATGTAACATGAGAGATAATGTTATATTTTATACGTATAAGATTTAATATAAATATATAAAGAGACTTTTACTTTTAAAATTGTGTTTATATTTGTTAAATTAAAAATATAAGTGAGTTACTTCCTGCTAGCCACCGAAGCTGCAACTACTAAGCAACTAACCAACAATAGATAACTTCTTTGGATCTAAAAAAAACATTTTAATTTAGCTGACTTACTTTTAAACTTGAAATTTGCCCCCGAAGTACCTGCCGGCTTCTGATCCGCCGTCCTTTTGAAAATACCACGGTGTATTCTGGGTAATTTTTGACCAAGGCTAGGCTACAAGACACCTCGGCTGTGTCTCAATTCAGGGTCTGCATCCTTCGTCGGCCGGATTCGTCGGCCGGTTACATCACAGCGCCCTGTCTGCCCGTGCCTAAAACCGCTACTGATTTCACCATAAAAATTAACTAAAAAAACTGAATAGCCGAAAAATGAATCTTACATTTAACCATAACAATACCCACTTCGTAAATTCCTAGTACTCACAGACTGCAGTGTAACTTTTCCAAACTTAAACACTCACCTGATTGTTCGCGCCAACAGTGTTGTCGGAAGACGACGCCATAGTTCCCTGAGGCACAACAGCAGCACCCACGCACGCTACTTTGAGAGCATGGGAAATGACCACTTCTCACGTAGTGGTTGGGAAAACTTCTCAAAATTGACCAGTCACAGCGTAATTTGTACACATAACTGATTGAAAGAGCTTCAGTAACTGAGTTTAAGCAGTTATGCATGACATGTTATCTAACCATTATCAAATAATACAGTGCAGGAGGTGTTTGATAAATTATGTTTATTGCCAGATTTCCTGAAGGAAACATGAAAAATGGACCGTCTTCAGCCTCCAGCGGCCTGCTGTCACTCATGATTCCCTGCCCCTCTCTGTGTAGCCACGCCCACCAGGCCAGAACAAGGCCAAAAGTCTGTAACTGAAAAATACAGATCCGAAGGTGAAAAAAACAAAATCTGAAGCTGAAAGAAAAATCTGAACCTGAAGAAAATTTTTTGTACATTAATTAAAAAGATCTGAATGTGAAAAAATGTTATCTGAGACTGAATGGATTTTTTAAGATAATAATTTGAAAAAAAATTACTGAAAATTCTTTAGTAAAGTTTACTCAGAAAAATTCTAAATAAAAATACCACGGGTTTCAGTTCTTACAAATATTCCAAACGTTTGCTTTTATTTTAAATCCAAGTCTTTCTTTTTCAAAGTTCACTCTAAAAATATGACTTTTGCTTTCAGTTTACATATTTTCAATTTCAAATTTTTCTTTTAACTACACAAACATTATGGCCCTTATTTAAGCCCATTTGAGTTGAGATGTGAGAGGAGAGTTATGGAGATCGGTGAAATAGTCCAGAGGTCTGAGTATCCAAATCCTGGAGTCCTGAGGTAAGAATCCAAAAGCTTGCCACCAGAGAAAAAACACAGGAATCCCAAAGGAGGAATAAATCCAGAGTAAGCTCCTGGCGGTTAGCAAAAATCCCAAAATCTAAAAATACCTAGAGTAAAAACACACAAGTAACATGAATCCTAAAGAACCTAGAGAAATAACTCGAGAGGCTGGGTACTACCAAGCTGAGGCAATCTTCCGGCGTTGAATTCAATTAAATTCAATTCAAGTTTATTTATATAGCGCCAAATCATGAAAAGAGTCGTCTCAAGGCACTTCACATAATAAACATTCCAATTCAGGTCAGTTCATTAAGCCAATCAGAAATAATGTTTCCTATATAAGGAACCCAGCAGGTTGCATCAAGTCACTGACTAGTATCAGTGACTATACAGCAATCCTCATACTAAGCAAGCATGCAGCGACAGTGGAGAGGAAAACTCCCTTTTAACAGAAAGAAACCTCCAGAGAATCCTGGCTCAGTATAAGCAGCCATCCTCCACGCCTCACTGGGGATCGAGAAGACAGAGCAGACACACACACACACACACACACACACACACACACACACACACACACACACACACACACACACACACACACACACACACACACACACACACACACACACACACACACACACACACACACACACACACACACACACACACACACACACACACAAGACAAGTGATGTGTCTATAGTTATATTGTGATGTCTTAGCAAATATTCTATTTGGTGAAAGATAAACTTTATTGTATTTATCCTAGTGGATCTATAATTAAACGGGTAAACTAGTAATAGCACATCCAACGTCAAGGAAAGCAAAAAGTTATTATCAGGAGAGGGAGATGTCACGGTTTGCCTCTGCAGTAACCCATTTGCAGGAATAAAGATCCTTTATCCAGAGTTCAAAAAAGATTTAATAAACAAAACTTCCTCCACTGACTGTGGGACCCAAAAACCAAAACCAAACTCAATCCATACAAGTACAACTCAGCAAAGACAACTCCACACTGATGACTGGCAGCAGTGGCCTGAAATAGGGTGAGGGCAATCAAGATGATGTGGTTCAGCTGCAGCACTCCAGGAGGTTCAGGGAAGGGGAGGATTCCTGAGAGGAGCTGCAGCTGACCTGAACAAAAACAACAGAGAAAAAGTTAAACACAAACACAAAAAGGGGCGAATCATAACATAACCCCCCTCACAAAGTCCGGCTCCCAGACGGACGTCTCGGCTGGGTGGGGTGTTCCCGGTGAAACTGATCGATCAGATCACGGCTGAGGATGTGGCGTTCTGGGACCCATTGCCTGTCCGCCGGGCCGTAACCCACCCAGTCCACGAGGTATTGGACGCCCCTGCCCACTCTCCTCGAGGCCAAGAGCTTATTCACGCTGTAGACAGGACCGCCATCCACAATGCGGGGAGCTGGAGGGACCGCAGGTGGCGTCTGCAGGGGACAGAGTTTCTCAGGCTTCAGCTTGCTCACATGGAACACAGGGTGGACTCTCAGTGCCCGAGGGAGCTCCAACCTGACGGCTACTGGGTTGATGACCTTGGTGATGGGGAAGGGTCCAATGAATCAGGTCCGCATCTTCCTGGCACCCCCCTTCAGTGGCAGATCAGCCGAAGAGAGCCAAACCCTGTCACCCACCTTGTACTCCGGAGCAGCAGACCTCCGGCGGTTAGCCACGGAGGTGAACCGTTCCTGGTTCCGAACCAGTCGGGAACGGTACTCAGTCCATGTACGACGGCAGCGCCTCACGAATGCTGCAGGACCGGAGGTGGAAGCCGACCTCTCCTGATGGGGGAAGAGAGGCGGTTGGTACCCGTAGGCAGCCTGGAAGGGGGAGAAGCCAGTAGAATTAACCAGGGTGTTGTGCGAATACTCAGCCCAGGGGAGTTGAGAGGACCAAGTCTGGGGGTTCTTCAGGCACATAGCACGCAGGGTGGTCTCCAGATCCTGGTTAAAGCGCTCTACTTGACCATTTGTCTGAGGGTGGAAACCTTAGCTCAGACTGACCGTTATTCCAAGGAGTCTGCAGAACTCCTTCCAAAAAGCTGCAACAAACTGGGGTCCTCGATCCGAGGTGATGTTCTCCGGAAGACCGTGCAGCCGAAAAACATGCCGCACCACCACCTCCGCCAGTTGCTGAGCCGATGGCAATCTCTGCAGGGGTATAGCATGCACCATCTTTGAGAACCTGTCCACTACAGTCAGGATCACAGTCTTACCCTTAGAGTTGGGTAGTCCAGTGATGAAGTCCATTGCAATGTGGGACCAAGGTCTGGAGGGAACAGGTAGAGGTTGCAGGAGTCCAGCCGGAGGAGTTCTGGGTGACTTGACGCTGGCACACACTGGGCAAGAGGAGACAAAAGCTCGAACGTCAGACGACACCGTAGGCCACCAGAACCGCTGCGCTACCAGGAAGGCAGTCCTGGTTACCCCAGGATGGCAGGCCAGGCGTGATGAATGCCCCCATTTCAACACCGCCGGGCGAAAACCTGGGGGAACAAACAAACAGTGCGGGGGGCATCCAGACGGAATGGTAGTGGGGTCTCGGACTGCAGCATTGATCCTGCGCTCCAAGGACCAACGAGAGACCCCAAGGACCAAGTTGGGCGGCACGATGAACGTGGACTCTGACTCCAAAGCCTCACCCTCCTGCTGGTACTGGCGGGAAAGGGCATCAGGTTTAATGTTCTTACTGCCCGGACGGAAGGAGAGGTTGAAGTTAAACCTGTCAAAAAACAGAGCCCACCGTGCTTGGCGGGGGTTAAGGCGCCTGGCAGTCCGTACATACTCCAAGTTCTTATGGTCGGTCCACACCAAAAACGGCTGCTCAGCACCCTCCAACCAGTGGCGCCATTCTTCGAGTGCTAGCTTAACAGCTAGCAACTCTCTGTTCCCTATGTCGTAATTTCTCTCCGCAGGAGTGAGCTTGCAGGAGAAATACGCGCAGGGATGTACTTTATTATCAGACGCTGTCTGTGACAGCACAGCACCCACCCCTGACTCAGACGCATCAACCTCCACAATGAATTTCTTGGAGGTGTCAGGCTGGGTCAGGATAGGGGCCGCAGAGAACCGTCTTTTGAGCTCGGCAAAGGCCATGTCGGCAGCAGTGTCCCAGACAAAACGTACCTTAGCCGAGGTGAGTCTGTGGAGGGGTGCAGCCACGCCACTGAAACCTCTGATGAAGCGCCTGTAGAAGTTGGCGAACCCCAGGAAGCGTTGAAGCTGCTTCCGACCAGTAGGTGTAGGCCACTCGAGAACCGCTTTGACCTTGTCACAGTCCATCTGTACCTCTCCAGGGGTGATTACATGCCCCAAGAACTTAGTCTTGGTGGTGTGAAACTCACACTTTTCAGACTTACAGAAGAGCTGGTTCTCAAGTAGGCGCTGCAGAACGGCCCTGACGTGCTGCACATGTGTTTTACGGTCTGGGGAGAAAATTAAAATGTCATCCAGATAGACGTACACAAATCTGTTAATCATGTCCTTCAACACATCATTAAAAAAACACTGAAACACAGCTGGTGCGTTTGTCAGTCCAAAAGGCATCACCAGGTATTCAAAATGGCCGCACGGGGTGTTGAAGGCAGTTTTCCACTCATCCCCCTCCCGTATGCGCACCAGATGATAAGCGTTCAGTAGATCCAGCTTAGTGAACACCCGAGCCCCTCTAATCTGGTCAAAGGCAGACTGCAAGAGAGGCAGGGGGTAAGTGTTACGAACCGTGACGCTATTCAGACCCCTGTAGTCAATACACGGCCGTAAACCCCCATCCTTCTTGCCCATAAAGAAAAACCCTGCCCCCGCAGGTGATGAGGATGGCCGAATAATGCCTGCCTGTAAGCCCTCCTGAATGTATTCCTCCATGGCTGTTGTCTCAGGGATGGACAGAGGATAGAGACGGCCTTTAGGAGGTTGAGCACCAGGAAGGAGGTCCACAGCACAGTCGTAAGGATGGTGAGGGGGCAGGTTCTTAGCACGAACCTTACTGAACACCGCAGCCAAGTCTGTATATTCGGGGGGAACATTACTGATGTCAGGTGGTTCCAAGGGAGGCTGGCTAGAAACAGGGCGAACAGGAGCAGCAGACAAACAGTTCAATAAACAAAAAGGACTCCACGTCAACACGCGGCCAGAAACCCAGTCAATATGGGGACAGTGTTTGCTTAGCCAGGGGTAGCCCAGGATCACAGGAGGCACTAAAGAGTCAACCACAAAAAAACACATCTGCTCTGTGTGGTTCCCAGAGACCGTCACAGTGACAGGAACAGTGCGTGCAGTCACCTTGTGGATAAGGGAACCATTTACAGCATGGATGGACAATGCAGGAAACACCTCCTCGACTGGAATCAAAAGTTCGCTTACCACTGCCTGGGACATCAGATCCCCATCAGAGCCGGAGTCTATAAGGGTGTCATATTCACCGTGTTTTGTCCCATATGTCAACCGCACACTGGTGGGCGGTCGTGAGGGCGGAGAAAAGGATGACACCCGACCCGCTAGCTGCATGGGCTCCGAAGGCGGGGCGTCACTGCCCAGGTGAGAAACACTCACAGAAATCGGGTGAGGACGAGGTGAAGAAGTCAGTGGGCGGAGCTCATCATGAAGGCGCTCCATCCTCCGCCGATCGATGCGTACAGCCAGATCGATAAGATCCTCCAGCTCCTCAGGAACCTCCCTCGCGGCTAGCTCGTCCTTGAGCTCGCTGGAGAGCCCCTGAAGGAAGACGTCGACCAGTGCATCATCAGGCCAGCGGGAGCTTGCCGCCAGCGTCCGGAACTGTACTGCATAGGACGCCACGCTGTCATCTCCTTGTTTGAGCCGGAGCAGCTCAGAAGCAGCCGCGCGGTGCGGTGTTGAGGGATCAAACACCACGAGGAGTTGAGTGGAAAAGGCCCGGAAGGAACGAACCACCTCTGCTCCACGATCCCACTCAGCCAGCCCCCACCTCTTGGCTCTGCCCGTCAGGAAACTCAAGGCAAAAGCCACCTTGCTCTGCTCCGAGGGGAATTCGCTTGGATTAAAGTCAAAATGGAGCCGGCAGGAGGTGAGGAATGGTCGACAATCCTCTGCGGTACCAGAAAAAGTTTCAGGACGACCCAAACGAACCTGTCGAGGGGGAGCAGGCGCTTGCTCCAGTCTGGCTACACGTCCATGCAACTGCTGCAACCCTGACATGCAGCTGCGGAGCTCCTGGGTCAGAACAGGAAGGCTGGCTTCTCCTGCAGCACCCTCACCAGAGGCAGGTAAGGAAGGGTCTTGTCTCTGGGTTCTTCCTGCTGGGTCAGACATCTTGGTGGAGTTGTAATGTCACGGTTTGCCTCTGCAGTAACCCATTTGCAGGAATAAAGATCCTTTATCCAGAGTTCAAAAAAGATTTAATAAACAAAACTTCCTCCACTGACTGTGGGACCCAAAAACCAAAACCAAACTCAATCCATACAAGTACAACTCAGCAAAGACAACTCCACACTGATGACTGACAGCAGTGGCCTGAAATAGGGTGAGGGCAATCAAGATGATGTGGTTCAGCTGCAGCACTCCAGGAGGTTCACAGGGAAGGGGAGGATTCCTGAGAGGAGCTGCAGCTGACCTGAACAAAAACAACAGAGAAAAAGTTAAACACAAACACAAAAAGGGGCGAATCATAACAGGAGAATGTTTAAGTGGTTAGCAGCAGTGTGCTAGTCGATGGCCCCCTCCATGAGGCCACCACAGCTCAGCAGAACGTCGTTGTAGATTCTTCTGGGGAGAAAAGCACCTAGAGAGAAAATAAAGTTAACAGCTGAAATTGTAGAAAATAGTACAGTTAAAGAGCAGACTGTAGAAGAAAGCAGTAGAGTGTGAAAAGTGGTCAGTGTATCTTTCAGCAGTCTAAGCCTATAGCAGCATAACTACAGATCTATCTCTGGATAATCTATCCTATTTAGATGGAGGCATGTTGGAGTCAGGGCAAGGGAGAGCCATCTTTACCGACTGTACACTCCACCTCCCTGTACTCCCCAATCAGGGAGGTGGCAGCCAATCAGCCAGAATTGTGTCCTCCATCCACCTTAAGTAGGAACACCCTGCTGATTGCTGATCAGGAACAGCTGGGCACTCCCTCTCCTGGCAAGAGACTCAAAGATGGTAAGGTGAATGAGGAGTACTCACCCCGGCTCATGGCAGTTGCTTCATGGGCTTCCCCAGGCTGCTTTACTCATTATTACTTATGAGATGTTTCTTCAGGATCCATCACCCGTTCAGTGCTTGGACCCCAACAGGCTGAGTGAAAACATTACGGCCTCACATCAGCCCTACTACAATAATACATCTCCAGATGGATATGCTCACAATCACTACCTATCTTTCCCTCATAACGGATCCCTTACTCCGTTACTCGAGGTGAATCGTAAGCTGGACAATGTTCTAGCTGCGTTACCGGTATTAGTGCGCAAAATGGATGTCATCACGGCGAGGGTCACTGGACGGTGTGGAGATGTTTAAAACCTGAATTGGCTTCACTGGAGGACTTGAATGATCAGGTACAGACTTCAAGGCAGAGAAGAAAATTATCTCTGCCTGACCCAAACAAAGTCTTGTTATCCGAATCTGACGCCATAAGCAGCCTTGTGAATGCCAACAACAAACCCCCATGAAGGAATGCAGACAGATGCTGTGAAAACCCGACCAACCCCCCCGCCTTCGGATTGGTGGACTTCAGCCCGGCGAGGTCATCAACCTGCAGGTGCCAATGTGCTCTGCGCTCCTCCCAAGATCTCCCTCCCACCTGTGACTACAGTGGCTGAGCGCCATAGGGCTGCTCTCACTGGGGAAGCAGGATCCCACCCGCGCCTTCCTCTCGGTGTCTCATGTTGTGAATTGTTGATGTTCGTGCTTATATGTTTGAGGCGAGGTTTTTTTTTTTTTTTTGCATAGTAAAGCTACGCCCTGCCGGGAGTAACTCTGGTATGCCTTTTTTCCCCTCCCCCAATTTATCCTCATGTGATCCCCTTTCATCTAATTAACGGTAGCGCGACTCTTGTTGCGAATGACCACAGTACTAGTTCTTCTGTACTGAAACAATTGCCCCTCGGGGATGATTAAAGTTTTTTTTTAATTGAATTTGAATTTGAATTCAATCCATTGCCCTCTTATCACCCGGGCTCTTTATTGCCTTATCACCCCTCATATATGAGCTGTTGATTACATAAATGGATCATTAAATCCATCTTCTCGTGGATGATCATTTTAGTGGGAACCCCACTCTTCTTTCTGGCTGCCTCAGCCTTCTAAGCCCTGGGCTTAGGCTAGAGCGACCCTCTCTAAGAAGAGAAATGTTGCATGTGTCCATTTGGTTTGAGCTAACCAGTGTGACGTAAACTCATCCAGCTGCACATTATTCCTGTAGCAGGTAGCTTAAGGGCTAAGACTAGATGAAATAGAACGTTGGTAACGTATTGTAAACCCCAGATTCTATGAGTCTAGTCGCAGCCCTTAAGCCAGTGGCCCCACTGCCATTGGAGGGGATCAGCGGAGTTGCTCCACTTATATACCCACGGGGGTGCCCGCCATTGGTGGGCGTACATTTAAGCTCTTAATGATTGGCTGATGCTGAGATCACCCTTCCAATAGCAGCTAGCTTAAGGGCTGCAACTAGACTCGTAGAATCTGGGGTTACAATACGTAACCAACGTTCGGCCATTTTGACTCTGAAATTGTGTCCTCTGTGTGTTCGTGTTTGGATCGTTAATCATGGCATTATTTGGACAAAGAGGGCGAGCTGTGGTATTGACTGCACTAACAGGTCATCCAAGAAGTCTCTGCTTCATTTTTGTCAGTAAGTCAAATTATATTTCTGTCATCTATGTTAGTTGAATGGGAAAAAATGCATTATGCTACTTGGTCAAAATTGACTGGAAAATGACTTTGGTCAGCCTGGATACTGAGACTCCACCGTCTCCTTAGGTTGGAGCCAGCTGATGCTGCTGCTGTGCCACCCCACCGCAGCCAGCGCTGTGGAGATGCAGAGCATGCACTCATGTGGCCTGGGTGCCTGGTTCTGATCACTGCAGGCTGAGACCACAGAAATGGGCTCGACACACGGGAGGCGACAAACGACCGCGATCAGCGAAATTTGTCGCTGTCGCATTTATGACCTGTCACACGGGAGGCGATCAGCGGCAAAGCCGTCTACGTGTTCTGTTCCATGGCGAAATCGAAACTTCCGTTGTTTTGTCTGGCTGTGTCTGGTTGGAGGGAATTAAGGTTATTTAAGCGGTTCAGAGTTAATAAAGCGGTAGATATGATGTTTCACAAGGTGCTGCTAGAGTTATGTGAAATCTTACTTCTGATTTTACTATATAAACATAATAATAATCAACTTCTCCTCCATGTTTGCTCGGAGATGTGCGGAGCATTCCACCCGCTCATTGGTCAGTGAATGAAACCTCCGTTGATTGGTCCTCGCCCGAGCGACAGCGATGAAAAGTTGAAAATGTTTCACCTTTCTGGGATCGCGTTGCTGGGTCGTCCGTGCACGACACGTGCACGAGTGCAAACTTTCACACGCACGTTTTTCGCGTTTCGCTTGGTAGGAGAGAGACCCGCAATTATTGCTTTGCCGCGCATGTCTCATTGAAAATGAATGGAGGAGAGGCGATGTCGCCTCCTGTGTGTCGAGCCCAAAACTCTGCAGCTTGATGAGTTGATGCATTTTTCACGTTAGAGTTCCTCAACCAAGTTTTTCCTGGCTGAAAGCACAGGCACACCTTTGCTGGCTTCAGTTAGCTCAGTTAGCTTGTACCTCTGAGTGTCCACTGACTCAGATCCACAGAGCTCCACTCTCAGCTCTTCCTCTTTGCCCATTTTTGAATTTTCCAGCAGTGTAAAGACGTGTGACCAGTCCAAGATGGCGTTAATCAGAACCGCCCACTGAGCTTCAAATCCAAGCCTCAGAGACCTACCAGTCACATCACGGAGGGCTTGCCTGGTATTTCTGCAGTCATTGACTCTGACTGAGCATTTCTCCATCAGAAGCTAACGCAGGAACGCAGCATGACCGATCGATTCAAAAACAACAGCTGTTGTATGTTTTAAAATGGTAAATGGCCTGTATTTGATATAGCACCTTCTAGAGTCCTGGAACCCCCCAAGGCGCTTTACAACACAATCAGTCACTCACCCATTCACACACACATTCACACACTGGTGGTGATGAGCTACGATGTAGCCACAGCTGCCCTGGGGCACACTGACAGAGGCGAGGCTGACGAGCACAGGCACCACCGGTCCCTCCGACCACCACCAGCAGGCAACGTGGGTTAAGTGTCTTGCCCAAGGACACAGCGACAGACTGAGCGGGGCTCGAACCTGCAACCTTCCGATTATGGGGCGAGCACTTAACTCCTGTGCCACCGTCGCCCAACCCCATAAACAGCTGATCTGTAAGTTTTGTTAATTGTATGATTGTTGATTCTCTACAAGCCCAACCGAGGGCGCTAGACTCACATGCTGCCTGTTTGTGTTGAGCTGGACGTTCCTTCTGTTGGCTCTTCTCTGGTGGGAACAGCAGGTGAGACAACCTCATCGTGGAGAAACAGAGACTAGCTGAAGTGGGGTCAGTTACAACCGGGGTTGTGAATGTTACTTTACAAAAGTAATTAGTTTTAGTTACTGATTACTTTGTCAAAAAAGTAACTCACTTACTTACCGAGTTACTAAATTATAAAAGTAACTAATTACCAAGAAAAATAACAATTTTGTTACTTTTTTTTTAGATAATGAAAGAAAATGGGTTCCTCTCCTACTTATCTTACTTAATTTACCATAAATTACTACAATACTGAAGTATAAATGACTGGAACACAATAAAATGTCTAAATGTTTTGTTTTTAAATAAAACAGATGAATTAAATAAATGGGCACTCAACAGGAGGAACTACAAACAGGAACATTAAACTAATCTGTTAAAAGGTCACTGTGTGAAATTTAACAAGACCTCATCAGCTCACATTTATTATTGCTAATAGAAACACATGTAAAGGTTCCTGAGCCTTTAAATGGTCTCTCGGTCTAGTTAAATGACTGAAATAAATGTAGTTTTGAATAGTATTCTAATGTTTCCAGCTTGACATACTTGTGCATTTTAGTGGCATTTCTGTTGCTGGTAATCTAGTAATGGTTAAATAAACAAATAAAAATCCTTTAAAATGCCGCTAGAAGAGGCACAAGCCTGATGGAGGACTTAAATGTACTAACTTGGGTCAGACCGAAACACAGAAGAGCTGAAGCTGGGTGGTAAACACACACAGGTAGTTCTAATAACACCTGAGCTCCATTATGTCTGAGACTGATGCAACCAGTGTTACAGCGGGACTAAAGACATGATCAGAAACAGGTTACTGCTGGAAGATAGAAGATCGTGAGGACTGAGCGGTGAACGGGTGAGCGGACCTTCCGGACGTCCTGCTGTCACACCAACAAGGACATGGCTGCAGCAGCGACTCTGTGGGTCTGCAGCTGTAACTATTCATCACGTCTTCCTCGTTCTTCATGAGAACGGTGTTATTCCCATCACTGGCTCCAACGCATCCTGACTTTTTAGTTTTGACATTAGTATGTTCTTTGTGCTCTTTACTGAGCCCCTCTCACGTGAAACACTAATCTATGAAATGCAAAGTTTCTGACGGAGTAAATGTTTCAAATACGTTAACGCTTGTAAATATTTATGGCTGGTCGATAGCGTATCTGTTTGGTCAGAACTAATCTCTGTTTCTCAGAACTCAAGCTGTTCCTGCAGCTACAGTTTGTGTTCAGAAACCAGAGAGGAGAGAGAGAGAGAGAGGGGGGGGGGGGGGGTAGAGGGAGAGAGAGAGAGAGAGAGAGACCGGGCCTCTTCTGCCTCCTGCTGGTGTCAGGGGGAATCGCATCGTGTGTCTTCATATGGACCTTCATCCCCCCCCCCCCCCCCCCCCCCCCATACACACACACACACACACACACACACACCAGGTGCTGTAGAAGCTTTTGGGCCGAGTTGGGTCAGAACCAGCTGATCTGAGACCAGTTCAGAACCACCATGACCGCAGACCGAACCGACTCGTTTCTCGGGGTGCTGGTCTCTCTCCAGAGCCTCCGCGCACATGTGTCGGCGCGTGCGTGTTCATGTTGACAGTGCCGGTGACGTAAGGGCCCTGGGGTTCTTCTCTTTCTCTTTCTCTCTCTCTCTCTCTCTCTCTCTCTCTCTCTCTCTCTCTCTCTCTCTCTCTCTCTCTCTCTCTCTCACACACACACACACACACACACACACACACACACACACACACACACACACACACACACACACACACACACACACACACACACACACACACACACACACACACACACAGCCAGGAGGCAGCAGCAGACGCTCGGTGCTCCTCAGTGAGCGGAGGGGAGCGGGAGAATCGAGCAGCTCCCGGGATGTGCGCCTCTTCTCGCGCTCTTTCTCTCTCTCTGGGAGTTTTTGACTGATTTCTGCCCCCCTCCACTGCTCCTGCTGACTCCCCTTCACCTCGCCCCTGAGCTCTGGAGGCGGCGGTTTAGGAGGAAGCCGCGCGTCACGGTGCGCCTTTGCGCATTCCATCTGGATCTTTTAAAAGGTGAATTCGTTATTTTCGGTGTGCATTTTTTTCCTCCCATGGACCTACGCTTGGGTGTTGCGTGTGGAGCGGAGGAGTGGGGGGTTGGCAGCCTGCGTCGCACACCGTGTCCGCAGCTGGCGGGGATCTGCGGGAGGATGCTGGAGGAGAAGCGGGTAACGGGCTGCGGTGAGCGACCAGCTCGCTTCTGAAAATGTGCCAAGTCCTCCAGCTCCACCGGAACCGGCGGATTCTCTCTGCTCTCTACGTTTTCCCTTCGCGCACGGACCACTCCGCTCATTAACGGAGCTTTTGGGTTTCTGTGGATTTTAAACGGAAGGTCACTGGACTCGCTGGCCCGCTCCCTGCACGCCATGCTCTCATTTTAACAGCAAATACCAGCGGTGCACCTATGTGTGTGCGCGCGCGCGTGAGCGAGCGAGCGATAGCGCCTCTGACAGAACTCGCTCCCTCTCTTTTTCTCTCCCTCTGAGGCTCAGGCTGCGGACTTGATGCTGGATCTGTGCGTCAGCGACCTGTCCTGGCTGTAAACATGCTGAGCGGCGTTCTGTTTCTGAGCGTCCTCACGGTCACCAGCCTGACTCCATCCGAAACGGAGAGCCGCAAAACTTCAGCTCTCAAAGACATCTGCAAGGCGCGCTGCGCGTGCGAGGAGCGCGAGAGCCTTCTGAACATCAACTGTGAGAATAAAGGCTTCACTGCTGTCAGTCAGTTCCAGGCGCCGCCGAACAAAGTGGCCCAGCTTTTCCTCAACGGGAACTTCCTGTCGAGAATCAACGCCAACGAGTTTGTCAATTACGGGAATGTCACCTCCTTACACCTGGGGAATAACGGCCTGCAGGAAATCCGAACCGGAGCCTTCAACGGACTCCGCTTACTCAAGCGGCTCCACTTGAACAACAACAACCTGGAGGTGATTAAGGAGGACACGTTTGCAGGACTGGAGAGTCTGGAGTATTTACAGGCAGACTATAATTATATCAGCACCATCGAGCCAGGGGCTTTCAGCAAGCTCAACAAGCTCAAAGTGCTGATACTGAACGACAACCTGCTCCTGGCTCTGCCTCCCAACATATTCCGCTTTGTGCTCCTCACACACTTGGATTTACGAGGAAACCGACTGAAGATGCTGCCGTTCGCTGGCGTGCTGGAGCACATCGGTGGCATCATGGAGATCCAGCTGGAGGAGAACCCGTGGAACTGCACTTGTGATCTGATCCCGCTCAGATCCTGGCTGGAGACCATCTCTGTGGGGGACATTGTGTGCGAGACGCCTTTCAGGCTGCATGGCAAAGACATAGCTCAGCTCATTAAACAGGACCTGTGTCCCCGCAGGAATGCTGGGCATGCTCAGCCTGCCGCTGACTCTCACTTCCAGGGAGCAGCACATCCGACCTACCATGCCAGCGTCATAATCCCCACCCGCTCCCCAAAAGCCTCCAGGCCTCCCAGAATGCGCTACAGGCCCACCCCTCGGATCTCAAAGGACAAACATGAGCTGGGGCCCATAATGGTCTACCAAACCCGTTCTCCTGTTCCCGTGCTGTGTCCCAGCGTGTGTGTTTGTACGTCGCAGAACCCAGAGAGTGGGCTGAACATCAACTGTCAGGAGAGGAAGTTACAGAACATCAGTGAGCTGAATCCCAAGCCTTCCTACCCGAGGAAGCTCCACCTGACCGGTAACTACCTGCAGGTGATTCACAGGACGGACCTGGCGGAGTACAGCTCCCTGGAGCTGCTCCATTTAGGAAACAACAGGATCGCTGTGATACAGGAAGGTGCCTTTGAGAACTTGACCAACCTCAGGCGCCTCTACCTAAATGGGAATTACATCGAGTCCCTTTCCCAGTCCCTGTTTGCAGGTCTCCAGTCCCTCCAGTATCTGTACCTGGAATACAACATCATCAAAGAGATCCTTCCACAGACGTTTAACTCTCTGCACAACCTTCAGCTGCTCTTCCTCAACAACAACTTGTTGAGATCGCTCCCCGACAACGTTTTTGGGGGCACCATGCTGACTCGGCTCAACCTGCGGAACAACCACTTCTCGTACCTCCCGGTTCAGGGTGTCCTGGACCAGCTGTCGGCATTCATCCAGATCGACCTGCAGGAGAACCCGTGGGATTGCACCTGTGACATTGTAGCGCTGAAAAACTGGATGGAGCTCTCCAGCACCAGCGTGGTGGTCAACGAGATCACCTGTGACTCACCCTCCAAGCACGCAGGTCGGCTGCTGCGCTCACTTCGCAATGAGGCCATCTGCCCAGAGCCCAGCGAGCTGCCCCCCGCTCAGCATGCACCACCCACAACCCCCCAGACACCCGTCAGTCCCACCACTGAAGCCACGACCCCGTCCTCTTCCTCCGCCGCCCCCTCCTTTAGCTCAGCGAGCCCCACAGAGTCCCTCCTCCAGACCCCGGAGCTGCACCCCGAGGTCCCCCTGTCGGTGCTGATCCTCGGCCTGCTGGTTGTTTTCATCTTGTCCGTGTGCTTTGGTGCAGGACTTTTTGTCTTTGTTTTGAAGCGACGTAAAGGGGTGGAGCACGTCCCAACGACCGCCAACAACTTGGATCTGGGCTCCTTACAGGTGCAGTATGGTTCCTACACCCCAGAACCCAGCCAGAACAAGAGCTCAGAGAGCCACGTCTACAGTTACATCCCCCCGCCCATGAGCTCCATGTCCCAAAACCCCATCTACATGCAGAAGGACGGGGAGCAGGTGGCTTATTACCGCAACCTGAAGGAGCTCAGCTTCGGGCCCCTGGACGCTAAGAAAGTAGACGTCCTGACCCGAAGCCCGGGGGCCTACACCATCAGCACGGTGGATTTTATGGAGAAATCAACAACATGTGGTCTGACCCCCCCGGAGCCCCCGGAAATGCTGTATCAGAATCTAAGAGAGAGGCCCAGCAAGGAGCTCCCAGCAGCTGCAGTGGCTCCGCCCTTCACCTACAACTTTTGCACTTTGCCCAAGAGACCCTGCATCGTGCCCCCCTACGAGGTGGCCACGGCCCGGCGGCACGTCACCAACCAGGACCGGGTGAACAAAACGGTGCTGTACGGAACCCCCAGGAAATACTACGGGCCGGACAACAGCTCCAAAAACAATGAGCACCCGTCCCTGCTGCTCCCGGGGAAGGTAAAAACACAACCGGACTACCTGGAGCTTCTGGAGAAACAGACTGCAATGAGCCAACTGTAAGACAGCAGCACATCCCATAATAGTCACACAGAATACTCCCCTATATATCTGTCTGTGCTCGGTCCCACACCGGGACCTGGATGTGAACTGACACGTTTTCCTTTTCTTCTCTATTTTCGTTTCAAAGATGTATAAAAGGAATATAAGAAATATATTATTATGCAGTTCTATTTTCTTCTAAAAAGTATAAATTATTTCCTGTTTCTGTTGAAGACTCTGATGGTGGCAGGTATGTACCGAGCAGGACTTGTGTGTGATAATTGCTGAACATACACACCCACAGATACACCACCGTAAAGGAAAAGCTTTTCAAAAACCCAACAAGCGGCAAATCTCACTATTAAAACCCAGAAAGTGCCTTTGCACTCATCTATTTTATCAGAAATGCTCTCTGCAGGATGGATTTTTCATGTGGCGTAATTTACTGGATCAGACCTGAAGACCGTTTATTTCTCTGTAAAAAAAGAAAAACTCAAACGCAAAGAGTAAAATATGTTTTTGAGATGATTGGATGTGAAATTCTGTCTATCTTAGTTCCTGTTAGGGATAACCATGCTTTTGTTTCCTTTGGTCATGACGTGTTCTGTTCTATCAAGTGAAATGTAGAACCTACAGAGAATGTTGTACGCTGTAGAGGAGCAATACCGAGCAGCCGGATCGCGCCATTAAATTTTCACTGAAGCACTTTGTCAAGATGTTGAGCTCCAGGGGATTTATTTAAACGTGTGTGTGTGTGCCTGCGTGTGTGTGTGTGCGTGTGCGTGCGTGAGTGTTTGGCTAAAGCAGGGCCTGTGGACCTGCTCCTGTTGGGTGATATCTGCTACTGCCCCCCCTGATTTTCTGATCTGAGGCAGCCTCATCTCTCCTCTGAAAACCCCCCACCACACACACACACACACACACACACACACACACACACACACACACACACACACACACACACACACACACACACACACATGAACAAACACACTCTCTCTCTCTCTCTCGCTCTCTCTCTAACCACGAGGGGGTCAGCATTTCTCCTAAAGTGTCAGCACCAGTGTGAGCTTGTAGGTGCTAAGCCAGCTCCTGGTTTGTGTTTGGCCTGGAGGAGACTGAGGGAGTCACACAGAAGAACTGTTGTTAGCATTAGCTAGCTCCTATGTGGGTGATCGGTGAATGGAAATGTGGCTGTGCTGCTCGGGAAACCTTCCTGCACCTCCACCAGGCGTGGGTGGAGGTGTGAATGACTAAAGGTGGGGTTTCAAGGTGGATTTCAGATTTCTCACCAGTGTTTGAAGCTGCTGGGAGGTTGTGCTCTGCCACCAGATCCTGTGTTGTTTGGATCAAACAAGCTGCTCTTCCGGTTTCCTGTTCTTCAGCCCCGGTCTGGTTTTTGTATTCCCCCCCCCCCCCCCCCCCCGACCCTGTTCTACGTGTTCTATTCTGTTTCTAACCATCCACAGAGCCTCTGCTGCCTATTGTGTTGCTGTCCAAGGTGCTGAAATGTTGCTAGAAATACCTTCCTAGGTGAGGAGTTTTCACTATGTCTGAAGTCAGCTCTATCAGACAGTTGCTGTGTTTTGGAATGATTACCCCCCCCCCCCCCTACACACACACACACACATGCACACATGCACACTCACGCATGCACGCACGAGCACACACACACACACACACGCATGAGCGTGCACACGCATACACACACACACACACACGCATGCATGCACGAGCGCACACACGCACACACACTCGCACACACACACACACACACACACACACGCACGCACACACACACACACACACACACACACACACACACACACACACACACACAGAGCCTTTCCCCGTGCAGTGGGCTGCTCCAGGCCTGGGGGGTGGGGGGTGGTAGAATCTTGTTTATTGCAGCCAGCCGTGTTCTGTTTGCCGGTTTCAGCCTTTTTTCTTAATCACTACGTGATTTGTTTGCGCTGAAGGGCAATTTCAGCACTTTACAAATTTGCTTGCCATTTCTTTAAAATTCGAACTAATCCCAGAGCTCCCTGGTGACTGAAACCAGAAGAGAGGAAAACGTATTTGAAGTTGCTGAAGGGCTGGAAAGCAGCCCTCGGAGTGAGATGGACATTAAAGGCCAATAAGCAGCTTCTGGTGCAGACAGGACGTTGGTGCCGTTAGATTCTCTGTGACCTCAGCTGAGGTCCGTGCTCCTTAAACAGCTGCTGTGATCTGGGGAAGCAGGTCACTCGCAGTTTGGACTGTAAAGCTGTTTGTCAGCAGATTGTTTGATATTTCACTAGTTTTGTTTCTCTAAGTCAGACTGATGCTACAGGCGTGATGATCGTCTTACAACACCTCTCCTGTGCGGGATGCTGTTCTCAGGAACATTAGACATAAACACCTGACTTATCCACCTTATTTTTGAGTTGCCTCATGGAAAAACACGGGTGCAAGCAACATCCGGCATGATACCAGAAGTGGATCAGACCTACTGGTTTATATTGTGAGGTTGCTGACAGGGTATTAAAAATATTTATCCCCAAAAAGTGTACTCAGGTGGCTCGGGAAGATGTTGCGCTGTTCGCACTTCTACTAACTACCAGAAAAGATGAAATTTGTAGCTACACGTCCAGATTGAGAGAGCGAGCAGCGGCGAGCGTCGGTACGGTGTTCATCACCTCCCCAGAGATGAGGAACACAGAAGGGTGTGGCTGAAAAATCGTAACTAGAAAACCACCACAAACTTTATTTGTGCATTATTTTCATTTTATTGTGAAAACCCGGAGAGGGACACCCCCATCCTACTGTTGTTGGATAAGACAAACCTCCGGAGAAGCGACACCGAGTAGTAAAGAGATCTGAACAACACCAGGTATGATTTCATGTGTACACATTTCTGAACTGTTATAATTTAAAGTGTGTTTAGACGGCCGTTATTAACCTAAAAGTGCCTTCCTGCTGTTTGTATTTCACCTGATGTAGAAACTAAAACCCAAAGCTTGGCTCTGACTCGGCTCTACGTCTGCTTTTAAGTACATAAGATTGTGTCCCACCTCTTTCTACAAATCACAGCCATCCTCATTACTATGTTGGTACTGATCTGTCTCTGGGCTTTTAAGATTGTTCATTGCCTCGTTATTGGATGCGACTGAGTTCAGAAAGTAGCTAAAATGCTACTGTATGTTAGCGTTGGCCAGACTCGTCCCCCACACCTCTGATTCAGTAGGCAGAAGGAGTGTAACAGTGTCCCGTTTGAGCTGTGACAGCTGGCCTTCATGCATGTTTTCAGTCTCTACAAGCCCAGGAAACGAGGATTTGCATGAAGGAATCACATCGTCTCAATGTAAACTGACGCGGGAATGAAAGTCGCTAGCATTTTTCATGCAAAGTCATGATGGGACGCAGGAATGAGGTGGATAGGAATGGTGCATTCGGGTGACTCTGACAGGTTTTTGTTTTACAAAAAAATCAAATTAGCATTTGATGAAATTGTTTATGAAGATAGAAACAGGATTCAGCAGAAGAGTAAAAAGGTAAACAGCAGTGGCGTGTCCAGATCTTTTAAAATGGGGTGGCCCAGGTGAGGCACAACTTTGAGCATGGGTGGCACCAATGGTTATGCTTTTTTTTGTTTTACCCCAAGCCTTTGTGGACAATGAAAGGCCTATTTAAAGGTAAATTAGTGTGGTGGCACCTGGGGTGGCCAATCAGATTCCAAGGGTGGCATGTGCTACCCCAGGCCACTCCCTGGACACGCCCCTGGTAAACAGCCTTTAAATGATAACTGACCCGCACTTTCAGAGTCTGAGGACTCCAAAGCTCCAAAACTGTGAATCATTCATTCACAAACACTGGTGGTGATGAGCTACGATGTAGCCACGACTTCCCTGGGGCGCACTGACAGAGGCGAGGCTGCCGAGCACAGGCGCCACCGGTGCCTCCGACCACCACCAGCAGGCAAGGTGGGAAAAGTGTCTTGCCCAAGGACACAACAGCAGAATTCTGTGGTGGGAGCTGAGATCGACCTTCCGATTACTGGACAGCCCGGTCAACCACTTGAGCTGCCGCTGCCGTTTATTATGTAACATTATGACTCAACATCAACCAGAGAAATGCTGAAATAATCATGATGCAAACGTGTGTATCGAGTGTCCTCTGCAGCAAACTCTGACAGAAAGCTTAAAAATAAAAGCCCTGATTCTTGGCGTACACAAAGATGTTAAAATATGTGAAGCAATAAAATCCATCAGCTCATTAAAACACAAACTTCATCACCTCATGTTCTTATCCTGCAGACCAGAACGAGCCTGTAGACAGTAGCTGATGGAGACAAAGGACCAGAGCTTAGAGGTCATAAATACCACTGATAATAATAATAATAATAATAATAATAATAATAATAATAATAATAATAATAATAATAATAACTACAACAATAATAACAACATCAACAATAACAACAACAATAATAGTAATAGTAGTACATTTTCATCTCCTCGAACACAAAATGTCGATAGATTGCTCTTCAATCTGTCAAGATGCTGTTTATTATTTTTGTTTACAATTATTGAAAAGGTCTGAATGAGACTAATAATGTTAATAATGAAGATGATTATTTCTGCACTTCCCTGTCTGAGAGGCACTTTAGGGGTTTTAACCTGAAGCACCCACCCATATGGATTATTATCATCATTCTGACCTCATTAATGTCTCCATCAGTAAGAGAGGCAGCCCTGTTGGCTCATCGTTTATCGGGTTTGGCTCCGTCATGGTACCGGCTGTCCCAGGCCCGACCCAGACTGGTTTCCATCCATCAGGTTAAGAACTGGGACACTTCCATCAGCAGATCCCTACAGAATCCTAATCCCTGCATGATGGATGGGCTCAATAACAACCAAACCAAGCAGGAAGCCCCGCTTCACAGCAGAACTTTGGGATAATGTTGTTTGTGAAGTTGATTGTGTTGAGAGCTGCAGCTTCAGACACCTGAAAACAACAACTCCTTCTTTCTGCTTGTTTTTGTGTTCCAGCTGCATGTAACAACTCCTTTACTCCTCATTTAGGCGTTACCCCAGGGGGCCTCTGAGTGTCCTGACTTTTCTATTCGTTTTTGGTAGAAGCAGAGTGGAGTCGCTTTCATCCACGGTTTCTGGTGCAAAGCTACGCAGCAAGCAGGGGAGTCGCTGCGGTAAGCTAAGCTGTGAGCGCTGTCACGGGCCTTCTCTCTTAACAAGCTTCGCCATTTCAGCTGCTGTGTGAAAGGGCGGTGGTGTGTGTGTGTGTGTGTGTGTGTGTGTGTGTGTGTGTGTGTGTGTGTGTGTGTGTGTGTGTGTGTGTGTGTGTGTGTGTGTGTGTGTGTGTGTGTGTGTGTGTGTGTGTGTGTGTGTGTGTGTGTGTGTGTGTGTGTGTGTGTGTGTGATGGGGCAGAGAGCTGTTCATTCCTCCTCTTTTCTGAGAATGGAGTGATTTTCCTTCCTTGGGCACAATAGGTCCTCTGTGTCTCTTTGGTGGTGGTGAAGGAAAGAGTGCTTACACACACACACACACACACACACACACACACACACACACACACACACACACACACACACACACACACACACACACACACACACACACACACACACACACACACACACACACACACACACACACACACACACACACACACACACACAGGGATATAAGGGAAGCTTGTAACATTTGCAGCCTTGCACACAAATGAGGAAGCTTTCTCCCCAGAACACTCCCCTCTCTTATCTGGCAGCCCCGGTACGCTCGCACAAGCAAGTGTGTGTGTGTGTGTGTGTGTGTGCCACTGGTTGAGTAAGTGCTTGTATTCATATGTTCATATATAAACTGAGAATGCCAATAACTTAGCCGAAGTGTTACTCTCGCTGCCTTTCTGATAAGATTCAGATGTATAAATTGATGTTTTGTCAGAAATGCTTTCCCTCTCTGCAGCTCCCCCATCCTTCCCCTTAAACCCCCCCCCCCCCCCCCCCCCATATGTGATATGATAGAGGACCATAAATCGGTATTCCTTCACTGTGGTTCAACGTGTGAATAAGTGATTCAGAGATGACTTTGAAGCACAAGGGCTGTTGCTTTCAGCTGATTTACAATCGAGACTTTTCTGTGTGTGTGTGTGTGTGTGTGTGTATATGTGTTTGTGTTTGTGTGTGTGTGTGTGTGTGTGTGTGTGTATGTGTTTGTGTGTGTGTGTGTGTGTGTGTGTGTGTGTGTGTGTGTGTGTGTGTGTGTGTGTGTGTGTGTGTGTGTGTGTGTGTGTGTGTTGCATGTCTGCATTTCCATCCGTCCATCACTCGGTTCCTCTTCTCTCATGCCCGCGTCATCCCGACCCGCCTTGCTCCTTCTGATTTGAGATTTCATGTTGATGATTCTTCTCAAACATCAGGGAAAGGCTCTGCTGTATGTCCAGTTCTGCTGAATGGACCTCACAGTTCTGTGGGTCTGGTTCTCATCTACAGCTACAGTGGGGCAAAAAAGTATTTAGTCAGCCACCGATTGTGCAAGTTCTCCCACTTAAAATGATGACAGAGGTCAGTAATTTTCATCATAGGTACACTTCAACTGTGAGAGACAGAATGTGAAAAAAAATCCATGAATTCACATGGCAGGATTTTTAAAGAATTTATTTGTAAATCAGGGTGGAAAATAAGTATTTGGTCAATAACAAAAATTCAACTCAATACTTTGTAACATAACCTTTGTTGGCAATAACAGAGGTCAAACGATTACTATAGGTCTTTACCAGGTTTGCACACACAGTAGCTGGTATTTTGGCCCATTCCTCCATGCAGATCTTCTCGAGAGCAGTGATGTTTTGGGGCTGTCGCCGAGCAACACGGACTTTCAACTCCCTCCACAGATTTTCTATGGGGTTGAGGTCTGGAGACTGGCTAGTCCACTCCAGGACTTTCAAATGCTTCTTACGGAGCCACTCATTTGTTGCCCGGGCGGTGTGTTTGGGATCATTGTCGTGTTGGAAGACCCAGCCACGTTTCATCTTCAAAGCTCTCACTGATGGAAGGAGGTTTTGGCTCAGAATCTCACGATACATGGCCCCATTCATTCTGTCCTTAACACGGATAAGTCGTCCTGTCCCCTTAGCAGAAAAACAGCCCCAAAGCATGATGTTCCCACCCCCATGCTTCACAGTAGGTATGGTGTTCTTGGGATGCAACTCAGTATTCTTCTTCCTCCAAACACGGCGAGTTGAGTTTATACCAAAAAGTTCTACTTTGGTTTCATCTGACCACATGACCTTCTCCCAATCCTCTGCTGTATCATCCATGTGCTCTCTGGCAAACTTCAGACGGGCCTGGACATGCACTGGCTTTAGCAGCGGAACACATCTGGCACTGCAGGATTTGATTCCCTGCCGTTGTAGTGTGTTACTGATGGTGACCTTTGTTACTGTGGTCCCAGCTCTCTGCAGGTCATTCACCAGGTCCCCCCTTGTGGTTCTGGGATTCTTGCTCACCGTTCTCATGATCATTTTGACTCCACGGGATGAGATCTTGTGTGGAGCCCCAGATTGAGGGAGATTATCAGTGGTCTTGTATGTCTTCCATTTTCTGATAATTGCTCCCACAGTTGATTTTTTCACACCAAGCTGCTTGCCTATTGTAGATTCACTCTTCCCAGTCTGGTGCAGGTCTACAATTCTTTTCCTGGTGTCCTTCAAAAGCTCTTTGGTCTTGGCCATAGTGGAGTTTGGAGTCTGACTGTTTGAGGCTGTGGACAGGTGTCTTTTATACAGATAATGAGTTCAAACAGGTGCCATTAATACAGGTAACGGGTGGAGGACAGAAAAGCTTCTTAAAGAAGACGTTACAGGTCTGTGAGAGCCAGAGATTTTCCTTGTTTGAAGTGACCAAATACTTATTTTCCACCCTGATTTACAAATAAATTCTTTAAAAATCCTGCCATCTGAATTCATGGATTTTTTTTCACATTCTGTCTCTCACAGTTGAAGTGTACCTATGATGTAAATTACTGACCTCTGTCATCATTTTAAGTGGGAGAACTTGCACAATCGGTGGCTAACTAAATACGTTTTTGCCCCACTGTAGCTGTAGATGAGAACCAGACCCACAGAACTGACAGACGCATGGCTGCGCTGGTTGGAACAACTTTGTGGCTCAAAAAAAAATTAGAGTTGTCCTATGTCCCTCTGATTTCAAAAGTAAAAGGATGTTCACATCCTTTGATTTTAATATTTCACTGGAACTTATCACCACCAGTGTGTGGATGAATGGATGATTCAATATAGTGTAATGCATCTTGGTGTCCTCTGACACAGAAGTGCATTAAAGTGTTGGTCATTTATTATTTATCAGTCATGAACTCTCTGCAGGATCATGGCCAACAACCATATATATATATATATATATATATATATATATATATATATATATATATATATATATATATATATATATATATGTATATATATATGTACACACTGTAAATCCTCTAATATTGGCCTGTATTTAATTAACTGCCGGGTATCATATTTTGGCCGGTGTCGGAGTTGGCGGAGGTGAATAATGGCCGTTTTTTTTTTTTTTTTTGTGGCCGGGTGGAATGTGGTAACAAGCAAGTACCACAGGGTTATGTCATCAGTCTCACTTTTGATTTGCCAGTGATAGAACGCGAGGGTAACTTTAACCGTGCGGAGACGAAGAGGAGGCGAAAATTTGATATCAAGTTCAAAGAGAACGTGCTGATTATGCTGCAGAACACTCGGTGGAGCAGGGGTTGTATGAACTAGTCACTAGTCAACTTTACCGCTCTATAGTGACTTTTTATGCCTGTCATCGACTAGTCGCTGTCACGTGATAATGACCGGCAAGATGCAGTCCTTGGAAAAGACAGCAGCCTGCTGTCAGCAGGTGACAAGCTCCTGCGCGTCGGGGGGCAACGCGTTGTGCCAGAGCGTCGGTACTGACACCCGCCGTAAAACGGACATTTAACCAAATTGTGACGTTTACCCTCTTGCAATTTAACCTTCCCCTCACCCCATCCTAACCTTAACCAGCTTGCACATGCAAAGCTCTGATTGTTGACGCGCTCCAGACATCTGCGTCCTGAGCACGGCCACAGTAACATTATCAAATCAGGCGTCGCCATCTCAAAAACTAATTTAACACGCAATTGTTCATGTCGGCTCATTTCCTTTTATGTTTTCTGTCTTTTATTCTTTTATTTGTGCCTGATGCTTTTCGCTGCTGTGGATCGGGGCACATCACCTGTTTTGTCCTCGGTGACGTACCTAACTGATGCGGCCGGCGAGCACTCCGCTGTTTTTGCGGTCGGTAGATCTTTTAGAACTGCAGTTCAAAGGTAACTCATGAGGTGAATATATATGAACCCAGGTAGCAGTTTTTCTTAAGGATTTAGAGGAGATGCAGGAAAATAATAAACAGGCAGGACAGAAAAATAGTCAAATAAAAACAAGTTAGTTTCTGTACCTGGTGGTAGCAACAAACAGACACCATTGAAGGTCATCAGAAGTGAGGAACAGAAAATGAAATAATTATTTTAATGTTTAGAGCAGCAGGAACTCTGAGAGGCTGCAGGCGCATCAGTGAGTTTGCGGCCGCTGCGCAGGGGGAGAGGGGAGAGGGCTGAAGCAGAAACTACCGTTGTTAAAAGAAATGTGTTTAACTTTGAACATGTGGGCGCAATTTTAATTGTCAAAAACTCCAGCGAACCATTAGTTCATTTTGCTCAAATAGAAATAGAGGCCTGCCTCTAATTCTGGTCCTCCTTCCAATAAAGGCCTGGAGCTTGATGAGCTTGAGTCAAATACAGGCCCGGGCCTGTATTAGAGGATTTACGGTATATGTGTATATATATATATATATATATATATATATATATATATATATATATATATATATATATATATATATATATATATATATATATATATTGGATTGAGGTTTGGAGACTGGAGGGTGTAGTGGATCAGGTAGCCACTCTGTTGCCCAGGTGATGAGTTTAGGGTTATTGTCGTGATCGAATATCCAACTTCTTCAATGCTCTAACTGGTGTAGGGAGGTTTTTGCCCAAATAGAATAGAAAAGAATAAAACTTTATTGTCCACCGTGGTGGAAATTTTCCTTCCGCTCTCAAGAATTAAAAACATTCATGACACTATGTGCTCTGGTTGGGTCTCATTGTTTACATTGGTTAAGGATCCGTACAGCACTTGGTATGAAAGATTTTTTTATATAAATATTTGGTTGCAAGAGGCACCCTAAAACGCCCTCCCGAACCCAAGGGTTCAAACTGACGGAAGAGAGGATGACTGATCTCTGCTACAATATTCCTTTCAGTGTTCCTCACCCTTTCTGCAGCCAACTGGGAGATAGTTTTTTTTGTGGTCTGCCAACTATTTTGTCTGCCAGTGAGACAATTCACAGGAGTTTGGCCTTGGATTTGTAGTTCACATGACCAGACCAGGCTGGGAGGTGTAGAGTCAGAATGTTCTCCACAGTTGCTTTATAAATGAGCTCTAGGGTTTGCTGACTGACACCTAGACTTCTGAGCTTTCTCAAAAGATAGAGTCTCTGTGAGCATTTCTTATAGATGTAGTCAGTGTTTTGGGCAAAACTGAGCCTACAGTCTGAGAATGAGCTTAAGTATTTAAAGTGTTCCACACGTTCAACAGACAGGTTAGAAAGTGAAGCTGGCTCCATAGTAAGGTCTTGTTTCAGAGATATAATGAGCTCCTTGATCTGGGCTACATTGATCTCCAGCTCACTCTGACCACACCATGATTCCAAGGCCTTAATATGTGATAAAAACATATTAATTCTCATGATACACGGCACCATGCGTCTTTTCCTTAATACAGATTAGTCGTACTGTCTCTTTTGCAGAAAAGTAGACCCAAACCATAATGTTTCCACCCCCATGTTTCACATACGGTGATGTGTTCTTGGGATGCAACTCTGCATTCTTCCCCATCCAAACGCATTGCGTACCAAAGAGTTGTCTTTTTCCCTCTTCTGACCAGATGACTTTCTCCCAATCCTCCTCATCCAGATGATCTCTGGCAAAACCTTAGGTGAGCCTGGACCTATGCTGGCTTAAGCCCAGGTCACACCGTGTGTGTTTAGGCTCTCCTAGACAAATCCCTCGTCGTTAACAGAATCGTGACACTAAACGGTGGACGTGAGGGTGGTATCCAGTTCGGTGGGCCATCTAGTATCCCAACCAAATCCAGCCTCATCAAGCAGTCAGAAAATCTACGACTCCACTCTGCAATCGACCAACGAAAATACATCCAGGGAACTGACCCGATAACAGTGTGACAGTAACTGTAGCAACAGTGGAGGCTACATGCAGGAACATGTGGGCCACTCCTCTTTGGAGTCTGGTTAGAAGTTTAATAAAGAAGTGTTCATGGGGCACTTTTCATTGTTGTTGTCTTGGGCGTTTAATGGCATCCTCGTGATGTTAGCATGTCCTGCTAGGACAAGAGGCTGTGCAGGTCGACTCATGGAAACCTTGGACCATATACTGTGCCACATCTTTAGAGTCCTTGCTGTCCTTTGCAACAGCAGAAAAACACAGTTGAGTGCTGCAGGATTTTAATCCATGACATCATCATATGGTACAAATAGTGACCTTTGCTGTGGTCCCAGCCCACTTCAGGTCACTGACCAGTTACCCCTTGTGTTGTTTTTACTTAGTTCCTCACCATTCTCAAGATAATTTGTACTCCACAAAGTGAGCTTGTGTTTATTCTATTTTCTAATACTTGCTTCAACCGTTTACCTCCTCTCACCAAGCTGCCGGCCATTTGTAGATTGGCAGGTGTGCAGTCTTGCTGCCGGTGTCTGGCCCGCTCTCAGGGCTTAGCCCAGGTGGAGTTTGGAGTCCAACTGTTTGAAGGTGTGGACTGGTGACTCTTGTGCAAAAATCAGGTTTAAACAGGTGCCATTAGTCCAGTTAACAAGTGGAGGATAGAAGAGCTTCTTAAACAAGAAGTAAGAGGTCTGTCAGGGCCAAATAAACAAGTATACAAATACGTTTAATTTCCTGCATTTTACATTCTGTCTCTTACAGTTGAAGTGTATCAATGATGAAAATCACAGACCTCTCTCACCTTTTAAAATGGGACATCTGTCACCGCCGGTTCCCGCTGAACTCTCTTCCCTCCTGTACTGGTGAGCCGGAGCATCCTTTCCCCACCCTACCATACTCCGCAGCCAGGTGTGCTTGGACTTTTCTCTTATAGCAGACAAGGGTGACTCTAATGGCAAAGTTTCAAATGAAGTCTTGACAAATCAGTCAGAACTTGTTTTGGCTGTAGCTGACCCTAAGCTAGCAACAGCCCAAACGTCAGGCCAAACTCTGTAAACAGATGGAGCTGCAGCCATCTTGAGTTTATCAGTCCAAGACGCTCATCTGATTTTTCCTGGTAGTTTCCTTCCATTTTCTAAATTCTTTTTATATTTTTAATTTTTTTTGTTTTTGTGAAGCGCCTCGTGATTTTTATCTTGAGAGGTGCTATAGAAAAGATCTTTTCTTCTTCCTCTTCTTCTTTGAACCCATGTTGTGGATCACTAGCTCCAACACAAAAACATTATGGGCCAAACTGCTTACTTGTCAGGTTTAGTTTTGTTTCTTCATCCATAATGAAAGCATTTATCCTGTAAAGCTGTTTTTATTCAAATGGGCTGTGGCAGGTCTTCAGGCACATTTTATATAACCCTCTGTTGCTCACGTCCCACAGAATGAGCAGGACGTTTTCCTCTGCAGGCCCTTCATCTCTCACTGCAGCCACTCTGGTCCTAGACTAGTGGCCATGTGAAGGTGTAACCCAGTAATCTGTGAATGGACACATTTCAAAGGATGTGACCTTTGTTTAACACTCAGGTGACACTAAATGAACCTGATGAGTCTGAAATAAGAGGTTCCTCAGCTGAGGGACCTGCTAACGTGCTGCCGTCAGGCGCTTTTGTGGAAATGATCACACTCGTGTACGTGATCAGCTGTTCATCAGGAGCTCCTCTAGTGAGCGCTGCCCAGAGTTTCACGTGGTGTGGTGCACGTATCTAAATACTAATGCCCTCTGATGTTAGCTGAACTGCTCTGTGTCAGTAATTTAGAGAGCGGATTGTTGAGTTGCGTGCTCGTTACGCCGCTCAGAGCTGAGCCGACACAGTTAACCGAGCACACAGAGACGAGGAACGCGCCACTCTGGTGGGCACGTGTAATCCGAATGTAATTACTTTACTCGCATTTGATCACGAGCCTGCTTTAATATTAATGTTGTCTTGATTGCTGTTGATTGGATTTTTGATTAGCAGGTTTTCATCTACAGCCAGCACACAGCTGTGTTAACTGCTCCCTGATTCATATTGTCTCCTGCACTGATTACTGATGATGTCACCGTTTTAAATGTTGCAGGGATGAAAAGGAAAGATGCACGGCGGTCGTGTTTATGTCACCAACTCTTCACATGATCACAAAGCATCGGACATAGTTGGGTTAGAGGATCGTGAGCGAGGCACCGGTGCATTTAGAAGCAGCTGTTTTTACTCCTCATAAAGATAAACATGTTAGCGGGGTTTTGTTTACGTTTAAACTAATTAATATAAGTTGTAAAATAATTTGTACAAAGAATCAAATCTAAACATATACAGTTAAATTTAGGTTTTAAAATCAAAACAGCAAAGGGTTAGAGAGCTTCTAGCTAAGGTCTCTGGCACCTGTGGAGCCCTGCACGTTTATAAATGACCCATGGTCACATCTATACCTCCAACGAGACTCGAACGGTCGGGCGTCTCTCCACCTCAGGTTTGTTTTGATAGGCTACTCTTACTTCAGGGCATTCTGAGGCAGCCTGTTAGCTAAACGTTTAGTATAAAAATGTATGTTTAGATTTGAATATTTAGATTAGTGTCTTCATGCATTTGATGCAAAATGTGTATAATTAATTTATTATTGGAAGCTGAATGCTGTAAAATAATATACAGCTGGTGCCACACACACACACACACACACACACACACACACACACACACACACACACACACACACACACACACACACAGTTGCCGGCTTCATCTCAGGGGCTTTAGCTTTAACAAGCAGCACTTTAAAGAAGTTAAACGGGGAACTCGGTTAGTTTCAGCTCAGAAGACACCGAGGATGGTGAAGTTCACTGAAGGAATCATGGATGGTTGGTGTGTGTGATGGGATTTCTGGCTAGTGTTTGCTTCTTAGACCTTCCCTAAATCTTCTGCATTGTTTAAACGGTCACTCTCCCATGGAACGCTCTACAGAGAACAGTTAATGCTGGCTGGGTATAATTTAAGAGAACTGTCGCTGAAAGATCCGCGGACCGGACAGAAGCTTTGGTCACTGATTCTATAGAAACTAATGGGACTAGATGAAGTGTTTACTTTGCATCTGGTTTGAGTGTTGTAAGCTGTTAGAGGGATAAATCAGGGGTTGGTGATGGTCTTACCTGTTGTGGAGAAGTGCCACCATCTACTGAGCCACACCCACCTCTGCTCAGAAGCCAAACACATTTCTGCCATCTTTAAAAGTTCAGCATTAAAGATCTCATTGTCACGACATGAGCCAGGAGGAGGTTAGGACCCAAAATGCAGAACCCAGGACGACACGAGGCAGGAGTGGAGATTAAGTCAAATCCTTTTATTTTAGGATGAATCAAAACAAAAATAAGTCCAAAGGGCTGGAAGCCAAAATCCAAAAATGTCCAAAAAAAACTGAACTAAAGATCCAAGAAAAAACACCACAGACTCAAGAAGCACTAATAACACTAAAGATCCAAAAACGAGACGAGACTGACAGAAAAACAATGGACCGACAAACATATGGAGACACAGACAGGGTTATATACACTGGGAGGATGAGAGGGAGATGAACTGCAGGTGTGTGGGGAGAGAGAGACCAGGTGAGGGAACACATGAGGAAGACGTAGACAATGACACAAGAGGGCACTAGGACACACAACAGGAGAACCTAGAGACGGATGGAGAACACAAGGAGACACACGAGGGGAGACGCAGACGCAGGCCATGATACTCTTGACTCTAGTGTTGTGTTATGTTATAGTACTTCAGTGAACAGCAGTGATCCCTTTGGTCTAAGCCTCACTGTGACTAGCCTTTAGCTCATCGATCATCAAGCCTTGTGGAACCGAATAAGCCCGAAGTGAACTGGTACGCTAATTCAATAAAGTAGTTTTTTTTTAAATGAGTGGACTACGACTGGTTATCCCTGCTCCACACATTCCCACTGAACTCTGTTTTTGCTGTTGTGATTCCAGTTTGCACAAGATAAGACAAAGACCAAGGAAATGTTTTCAGCTCGTTAGCTAATGAACATAAATGTTCAGCACCAAGCCGTTCTGCAGACAAGGGCTTTTTCTGCAGACCCATCAACTGTGAAATCTCATAGCTCCCTCATGCTGATTACCGTCATTAACAGGCTGCAAGCAAAACAGCGTTACTGCTCATTAATGTTGAGTGAGTGTCTGGATCCAGACCTCTGAATCTGTCTGCCTCACTATGTTTAATAGTGTCATGACTGACTTGTCACACATATTAGCAAGGACCCCTCAAGAATCATTTCCTGTAAACATACAGATCACCCACTGAAGACTCGGGGGGGGGGGGGGGGGGGGGGGGGTAATTCCACTTCTTTGGGAAATGGAAACATTCAAAAGAACAATAATAAACGCTGGGGTTGAGATTCCCAGCAGGGTGCTGGTCCAAAGGGTAAAAGCAGCAATGATTCATCTCCGTTTCACATCAAGGCCTGTTTATTTTAAAATGAGACTCGGTGCAGTTGTTTATGAAACAGTACCAGCATCGATGTAGAGGTTTAGTCACCCTCTCTCTCTCAGTCTGGTCTTCTCATCCCGTTGCCTCATCGGTTTTGTTTACTTTCAGACAAACAGACATTTGTTTTTTGAGAAAGATTTAACGTCCGTCTTTCCACGGGTGATGCTGAAGCTGATGTTGAGCCTCCAGGCTAGTAAAAACCCGGAAACATAATCTGTGTTCGCCTGGTTGGCGTGAGTCCTGGACAACCAACACTGAAGCTACGCGTTAGTGATGTCATAGCTCTACGGCCCAAGCCAACATTCAGGAGAGTGCCTACGAGCTCTGTATCAACCCAACGTATAGCTGCTAAAACCGTGATGAGCACGAGTCAACACGATAAACCTTCCTTGCGTGGCAAGCCATCCTATACGTGTGAATCTCTAGTCTGACTACGACCCACAGACAGAGCTCGGTCATGGGCCGGAGTCTATGGTTGTCTTTCTAACTACCTCTGCATGCCATTGGACACACAACATGATGTACTCCCCGCTTCATGTTGAGGCTTTTCAGGACCTGGTAGAACGTGGTGTTTTCTGCGTACTGGGAAACGCAAGACACCAGTGGCTAACCAGAGGCTGCGAGGGTCGTCCATGCTGATACAGAAGGGTAGAGAGTATTGGGCCATTCCCATCTGTACCGGGTCGGCCCGGGCCGGGTAGCGTAGATTGTTTACATATCTGGGTGGCCTGGTATTTTTCCGGGACAACCAAGGTTCATTCTCAGCCCTCTTCTCGAGGGGGTCTGCTTCAGGCCGACCAGGGCCAACACACCCACTGCTGACAGCAAATTCACACCTTCCATTAGAGCAAGCCTCTGATTGGTGGGTAGAATCAGCCCACATGGGCTTAAGACAAGGATGTGTGGAATCAACCAGGCCAGGCTGGGGCCGACTGGGGCTACCCGGCCCGGTACTGATGGGAATGGCCCATATGTTGACAAGGTCTTAAAGACACAACTTTGTGGATGAAGCCGTTGTCAGCCTCACTGTTCCCAGACCTTTTTTCACACGTTCGCATTTCATCAGGAACTCCAGATGTGTGATGTCACCAGGAGGGGCTGCAATAACCCAATCAGAGCTGGTCTGAGTCGAGCCACTAGTCCAGCCCCAGAATCACTCCCATTGGTTCTTGTCAGTGTTGTCGTATGAACCAGTCCCACCATTATTTGTTATTCTTCACAGCAGAAACATTCTGATGTCCCTACCCCTGCACCAGAGAAGTTCCTGTTGCTATTAAGTAGAAATTCAGAAGTTTTCTAAAACATTCATGCGTGCTTCCCGTCAGCCTGCCTGAGCCGCTGTTGCAGCAGAAACACATCCACCTCTGATGGTTCTGGGTTTATTCAGGAACCTTCTGGAGCTCCGCAGCAAACTCTGCTCAGGCAGACCAGATCTTTTTATGTTTATGTTTATTTATGTTTATTTATTTAGCAGACGCTTTTATCCAAAGCGACTTACAATTTATAACCTATAGGGCATGTTGTGATCTGTGGGGGAAACCCGAGCACCCGGAGGAAACCCACGCATGCATGGGGAGAACACGCAACTCCACGCAGAAAGGCCGCAGCCGAGGTTCGAACCTGCAACCTTCGTGCTGCAAGGCAACAGTGCTAACCACTGCGCCACCATGCAGCCCATGAGATCTTTTAAAAGTTTCTGCTCCCTAAAGACGATCTGCAGAGGAGATGTTTTATTTAAAACCCCCTTAGTGTGGAGACCTGCCTACGACAGTGCTGAGCAGCTGGCACTTAGCCCTGCTGCAGCACAGAGAATGATGCTCACCTACAGGATGCCGGCCGGTACTGCACAGGTGTGATCAGGTGGTTGTCTGTACGACGCTGAGTGATGAGGAAGGATGAGCTGGTCTGGGTGAAGGTTTTAAATGTCACAGGTGCTGGAAGCAGATTCTTTTCCTCAGCAGTCTCAGGTGGCCGTTTGCCTCTTAGCTGATTAGATCCCAACCATTAAAACAGAAAATCGCTTTTGACTTTATTTGTATTTTACGATTTCATTTATTTTTGTTTTCTACTAGATTATAAACAAAGTATTTTTTGTTTGAAAGTTTTATAAATAGTTCTGTTTAAGGTTCTTTCTGATGGAAAGGTGAAGGAGCTGTTTCCCTCTGCAGTAATAATGTGTTCTTATTAAACATTCATAAGTATTTAGTATGCCATTAGTAGGTCATTAGTAGATGTTTTGCGAGGTATTAGAGAATGGTGTACACATAATTTATAAAGCTTATACTAACATTCACAAGTACATTTATAAGTGTTAGGTCATTAATAAATCATTTTACATGTATTAGGTAATATTTACAACTCATTTTTGGAAGCTGTGATGACTTTTACAAATGCTTAAACAACAATTAACTAAACATTCACAAACCCTCTTTTCCACATTTGTTTATAGATTATGTAAAAGATTCAAAAGTCACAATTGTCACTGATTATGTGTAAGATTATGACGCACCAGCGATTTATAAAGGATGATAATGAATACATTTGTAGATTTGATTTTTTAAGATGAAATCATTTAAAGATCAATAAAATCGACGCACACAAAAAATCCACACAATACCGAACCCTCTTCAGGTTATTTATTTTCTTTAAGTTTTGTTTGGAATAAAAGAGAGTAGAGCTGAAACTGAAAGGAATGTTTAAATAATTAAATAAACATTTTTGATGTTTGGTTTCATGTATCACTTCCGGGTCATACAGTCTCCTCCTGGTGTGACTTCCTGGTTCTGTGACGTCCACGTAGCATTGTGCTAAGCTAACGTTTATCAGCAGCAGAAAGAATGCAGAGGCTTCAGGCGTGAGCTGCGGATCTGCAGTCTGAGACTCTTTAAGGAGTCGAAACAGTATCAGCTCGTTCTGCAGGAACTGTTTCTGTATCAGCTTTGCAGGTGCAAAAAAGATTTTGACGACGTGTCAAAAGCTTTGATGTTAACGAGGGTTTTGCTTCAGATGGCCAGTCTGAAGCTTTCTCTAGAACTGCCGAATCACCCGAGTAATCTGGTTTCAATGTTCTCATGTTATGATTTGTGTAGCCAACCAGAGGTTGAAAAGTTTGAGGAATATTACCAAGAGTCTCAGAAAGACACGCCTTCTTAGATACAGGATGCTCTGATCTGGGGAAAAGGGCTATTTATGTGTCATGAGTTTAACTTAACTTTACTTTGTTCTTGTGTGAGTGCAAATGGTGATGACCTTGTCATGTAAACATGCTGAAACATATATCAGTCATGGTAATCATAACATAACATTCATTTCCAACTTCAATCATTGAGCACAGACCAGTGAAGCATTTCATTATATTATAATTATTATAAGTAGCAAGATACAAATGTTTATTTAATGATTATCTAGCTTATAAGTGGTAGAAGTTCATATTTAATTTAGGAAATCATTCTTTGCTTTAGCAACTGATCCGAGTTGCGAGTGTTAAGCATGAAGAATCCTGTTGGGTGATGAGGATGGACCTTGAGGAGAGAACATTATTGTTGACAATCGGTTATCTGTGTTTAGAGCTGCAGAGGCTCTGAGCTCCAGCTGATGGGATGAAGGCAGGCCAATTTAAAGGGAACACATGCAGTCTCGTGTCTCCTTTTTGACCAGATGTTGAAGGGTCAAACTGTACCGAAAACTGACCATTGCTGGACGTTACATCAGATATAAATCTAACACATGATGCAACAGGCATGTTCATCTGCCAGATGTTTCCTGGTAGATCTTCTATGGCTGAAGGGCTCAGATCAAGGATTTCCCACCAAGGTACCCTACCTTAATATGTTCCCTTCTTTGGCAAACTGATGGTTTATAAAAGATTTGTAGAGTCCCTCTTGGATTCAAAAGAAAGTAAAACATAAATAACCTGAAAAGAGTTTATAAATATCCGGAATTTTTTTATATTTCACCAATATTTAAATGACATTTTTAAAATCAAACATGTTCATGATGATTTTAAATGTTTAGTTAATCATTTATAAATGACCGGTGCATCATAATCTTGTATATAACCATTGACAACTGAGACATTAGAAAGTTAAATATGTTCTATACCCAATGTGTTAAAGAGTGTTTGTAAATGTTTAGTTAATCATTATTTAAGCATTTGTAAATGTCAACTCAAGCATTTATAAATAAATAATATACTATCTAATACCTTGTAAATTATCTGTTATAACTTACCAATGACTTATAAATTAAATATATTACCTAATACCTTGCACATGATCTGTTAATAACTTACTCAGGACTTATAAATGATATATATTACTGATAACTTGTAAATGAGTATATATATATATATATATATATATACGAATAACCTAATAACTTGTAAATGATCTTTTCATCATTTTAATAACGTATTAATGACTTATAAATGATATATATTACCTAATACCTTGCACATGATCTGTTCATCACTTACTAATGGCTTATAAATTATATATATTACCTAATAACTTGTAAATAATCTGTTAATAACTTACTAATGGCTTATAAATGATATATATTACCTAATAGCTTGTAAATATTCTGTTAATAACTTACTAATGACTTATAAATGAAATATATTACCTAATACCTTGTAAATGACCTGTTAATAACTTACTAATGGCCTATAAATGATATATATTACCTAATAATTTGTAAATAATCTGTTAATGACTTACTAATGACTTATAAATGAAATATATTACCTAATACCTTGTAAATGACCTGTTAATAACTTACTAGACAAAAATGTATTCATAAATGTTGTCACAAATGTTTATAAATGATTTGTTCATCACTAACTAAGACCCTGCACATGATCTGTTAATAACTTACTAATGGCTTATAAATGATATATATTACCTAATAGCTTGTAAATAATCTGTTAATAACTTACTAATGACTTATAAATGAAATATATTACCTAATACCTTGTAAATGACCTGTTAATAACTTACTAATGGCTTATAAATGATATATATTACCTAATAACTTGTAAATAATCTGTTAATAACTTACTAATGGCTTATCAATGATATATATTACCTAAGAGCATGTAAATAATCTGTTAATAACTTACTAGACAAAAATGTATTAATAAATGTTGTCACAATTGTTTATAAATGATTTGTTCATCACTAACTAAGACCCTGCACATGATCTGTTAATAACTTACTAATGACTTATAAATGAAATATATTACCTAATACCTTGTAAATGACTGTTAATAACTTACTAGACAAAAATATATTTGTAAATGTTGTCACAATTGTTTATAAATGATTTGTTCATCACTAACTATGACCCTGCACATGATCTGGTAATGAATTACTAATGGCTTATAAATGTTTAACAACAAAACATTATTATACAGTGTTACCCCCACTTCCTTTAGAAACTTTGGTACTTTTAGGATTTGCATGTCCAGATGAATGAGAATCTCCAACAACATTCAGATTAAAAGGAGATCCGTTTGGTTTGAGGTCATCCTGGTTCCAACACAGCTCTACTCTGATCAAGGTTCTTATACTTTCCCCTAGCAGGATACAGGATCCGATATCCGAGACGCCGAACTGGGATGTATCCATTTTCAGTCCAGTGAAGTGATCCCAATCGGAATTTTGGTCCCGGGCGTTAGAGGCTGTCTGGGGGGTGGTTTGATTCCAATGATGCTCTAAGATTCGGCAACCCATTCCAGTCCCTCCAGCAGGATCATGGAAGACATCATAGTTTCTAGTTTCTACATCAAAGTCTAACTGTTGAGATTAGTGTTGGTATCAGTTCCAGGAACAAAGGAGGCAATGTTGGCTCGGGCTACGAGTTCACCCTGTAGCCGGTGGGTTGCTGGTTCAAATCTAGACTCCAATCAGGATTGGTGGTTGTGTCCTTGGGCAAAACACTTCCTTGCCTGCTGGTGGTCGGAGGGGCCGCTGGTGTCTGTGTACGGCAGCTGTAGCTCCTCACCACTGGTGTGTGTGTGTGTGTGTGTGTGTGTGTGTGTGTGTGTGTGTGTGTGTGTGTGTGTGTGTGTGTATGTGTGTGTGTGTGTGTGCGCGGCTCCACAGGTGTGAGTCAAATATCACTGTCATAAAGAAAAAGAAGTGAACAGCAAAGCAGGTCTAGAACAACGATACCCATAATGCCTTGTGGTGACTTTACACCTCAGAACATTCTTTTAGCACAGTTTTGCATCTAATGACTCAAACAACTTGTAAAAGTTTATGATGTAAGTGGTTTAGAAGAAGAAACAGTGGCAAACGTTTAACTGACTCTTATTGTGAAGGGTTGATCCTCTTGAGGACGATTAATGTAGAGGCTTTAAAGACGGTCCTACCAGATGCTCTGACTGTGTGTGGGATGTTAGGAGTGCTCTGATCTGCTCAGAAGGACACTGGAACCGTTCTGATTAGGCCAATCAGCATGCTGTATTATCTGGGTCAGTGCTCCATGAGGACAAACAGGTGTGCAGCCTGTTGAATGTGACATGTAGCCAATCTCGAAGCGAGCTGAAGCAAGCACACTGCAGAGAACCCAGCTCCTCCTCCGCCATGTTTGTTTACTCCAAAGTCACTTTTGATCTCAAGGGTTCGTGAGACTTCCTGTCTGAGAGAAATCCATGCCCACGTAGCTTTGTTGTGTTGTTGCACCCAAAACACGGCAGGACCAAAGGTGGTACACACATGTTCTTACATAGTTGTATTTCTTCTGCTGCCGTTTCAGATCACTTAACTTTATACACTGATCATTAACCCCGTCGGTATGCAGGGTGTTTCTGTATATTCAATTCAAAAATACCTTCACAATCCCTGAGGGAAATGTTATAACCCATCAGCACTGAGGGACATGATGCACTGCGCCCTGTGGTCTGGCTGAAGGCGCTGGGCTGCTGCAGGGATTAGGTTTTCTCTGTTTCCAATTGGATGCTCATCAGAAGGTCAAGGGAGCTTCTCCGTAGATATCACAGTTACAAGAGGATGTAGAGAATCAATGACACAGAGGGGAGTGGATTGGCTGGTTAAGGTATAGACAAGCTGAGAAAACAGAGATCTAGAAGGACTGAGGTCAGGGCGGCGGAAGAGGAGGAGCACAAAGGATGTTCCATAGGGGCGATTCAATGAGCTGATCGGATGTTTTGTTGAGTATCATCGATGGTCGTGAAGCCACTTCCTGTAAGGCAGAAACTTTGGATCACAGCAGATGTTCGTGAACAGGAAGAGTCTAGTTCTGGCCCGTTTCTGTGTCTGGACAGAACCGCACCCTGCTCTGGTGCTTTGAGCGGGACTGAAGCCATGACTCACAACCATCAGGTAGCAGCAGTGTCATTGCGCTCCTTTCATGCTCTGCCCACAGGTTAGCGTTTTGTGAAACCATTGAACATGTGTAGACGTGTATTCTTGGGAGTTTCTGCTGTGTAAGCTGGTTATCTACAGAAAGCAAAATGAAGGTTAAAAGAGTTTGTCAGAAGTCCCTCAGGCTTTGGGATTAGACTGAATGCAGGACCTGCTTTAAGCCCCTTATCATTCCTGGTGCACATTCCCCTGAGTAAGTCATCAAATTATCATAAACTACCGACTCGCAACTGAGCTGAATGGTCCCGGAGCCTCGCTGAATCCTGGCCCACAACCAATCACTCGGCTGGCTTCAGTAAGCAGGGTTCAGTCCACAGATCTGAATCCCAATAGGAAAAACACGGAATATCAACCGCTCAAACATTCAACTGTATCTTCAGCTAAATCCAATGTCGACGGTTCAGGGTTTTCTTTTGACTCCTCATTCCATGAACAGATTTGGTCAGGAATTCTAGTTTGCTGGGTGAAAATCACATGGTAGGAGGTGGAATTTCACAGGATCCAACCTTCGTATTCCCAGGATGATGAGAAAATAACTTCTATTTCAGAATGAATGGTGTCTCCATAGAGTGATGGTTTTGTATTTTATGAGCCCACCCTTGCTCTGAAAAGTTTAAAACAGCCTTAGATCGTTCGTTTATGGATCATTTCAGTATTTAAAAATATTTTAAGATGTTTTCTTTTTCTGTGTTCTGTGAATTCTGTGTTTAATGGTCAACCCTAATAATTATATGAGGATCTCTAATGATTCGCTAAATACGTTTCATTTCTTGCAGAAATGCTGTTTGAATGCTGACTGCTCAAAAATTTACTCTAACATTTTATTAATTTCCGGATCATTTTTGATCAGTTTTGTCGGTTTGGTATAGTTTTTCTGAGCAGAGTGACCGTCTAAACCACACGGGGAACAAACGTTTGCGTTTTACAGAAAGTGACATTGATGATTATTGTGGAAACATGAATAATATATAAATGTCAGAGGTCGACGTAGCTCAGGTTCTGCTCAAAACATTACCCACAAGTCCATGGAAGCCAGCTGAGAGCAAAGACACACAGGCTGAATGCTGAGGAACCACGCAGAATGAATGAAACATCAACGGAACTACATGGAATGTTGGGGGAGGGGAACCCCTCATACAACACCACTAGATCAATAAGCAGGATTAAGGAAACTAGAGTAAAGTTCATTCTTTAATTTAAATCTAATCCAAATTAAACTATGTGATGTCAGAATCAATTTCACACTTGAGTAAACAATATCAGAAAACAGCAGTAGAGGTTTAGAGGGTCAGGTGCTTGTTACAGTCCTGACAGCGCATTTAAACTGACACCAGACCATTCATGCTTTCTAAATGTCCTCATCTCCACCCTGCTGGTGCATCTCACTGTGTACACGAGCACTAGCGGTACATTTATATCTTTATAATGTATTTGGTCAGATTTTAATTTTAATAAATAGTTTTTTAATGCAGTTTTTTCCTCATCAGGTGCTTCCTGCCTCCACAGAGGCTGGCGTGTTGCTGATAGTAACACACCAGTCTCTGTGGAGGCAGGAAGCCGCTGGCGGTCAAAGTCCAACCGTCTCACTCAGGATTTTTCATCACATTTCTTTGAAACATGATATTTTTTTCATGGTTTTTCATCCTTCTGTCCTTCCAGCTTCCAAAAGTGGACAAAGTTCAGACAGCAGCTTTGTTGTCATGAAAAATAAAACCTTCTCTTGTTCTGAGTGGTGTGCTACTTATAACATTGTCTCGAAAAGATGTGAAGGTGGATTTATTGGAGCTGTCACACAGACAGAAGGACATGATGTCAATAAAACCCTAATAACCTTGGTTCTTTGTGTTTTATGGACAACTGATGTTTTCAGCGTTAAAATGATTTTTACTTCAGTCGAGGACAAGAAAGCGTCTCTGGTTAGAGACAACCCGTCTCTTCTCGTGGACCAATGGACAGATTTTATCGAAACCTTCAGACAATCCCTGAATGAAGATGCACAGCTGGTGGACGTCTGGAGTAAATCCAACACATGCATTCAAAATGGCTGCCACGGCTACCTGGCCTTAGAAAACACAACCATGGCCATGTCTCAGCAGGCTCTACAGATAACTATCTACGCTTTGGTGTGAAAGGTAACTAACACAACCCTCAGAAAATAACCCTTTCAACTAACATCTTTGATGAGTTTTTGAAAGAAATACTATTCAAGATGGCTGCTACAGCTAAGCTTAGCTAATACAACCTTGTCGCTAACTCAGTTTGGGTCTTGGAGTACGCTAGCTCACACAGAATTAGAGTTTATATCTGTGATGAAGTTATCTAGCCGCCGACACGGAGCAGATCGGTGAATGTCAATCAATAGGAACGTTATACCCCTGAGTACAAAGATACGCAACAACGCTTTTATTTGTGGAAGGAAACGCTAACCCTAACCCAAATGCACAGTACAAGTACACTGTCATGGACTAAAGATGTAACTGCAGTGGTCCAGGATACCCCAGGAAAGTGCTACATGTTGGATGCCGTCATATAAATAATAATGATAATAATAATAAAAAAAACTATCAGGTCAATTTTGGTGCAGTCTCCCTTTTTTCTTGCCATTTTATTGTGTTGCTGAAGTATCGGATCGGGACTCGGTATGGGCAGATACTCAAAATCAATTGACTCGGAATCGGATCGGGAGCAAAAAAATGTGATCGGAACATGTCTAGAATTTACGTTATGTACACAACGCACACATTTACGCTTTTGAGATAATTGCTGTCACATAACTAAACAATTACACATCACCCCCCTCACCCTCTGAAACAGGCAAACAAATGGTGACAAGATGGAAAAAATATAGTTTAATATCAACCTGTTTTTTTTTATCGGACCAATACCAACATGTTAAAAAGTGACTAACATCGGCCGATACCAGTACTGATGCTGATATATTGTCCATCCCTACTTTGAAGTGTCTGTGTGTGTAAAATGCATTTTATGATAAAATAAAAAGGTTAACTGTTGTGGAACTTGGATTGCTTTAGAACACTCCCCAGGAAATGGAGAGGTGTGAAAGACAAATGTCTGTGTCTCTGCACACACCCCCCACATGACGTATAAATGATCACGAGCTGTACTTCAGACTTGTTGTCTAAACTTTGAGTCAACCCAGTCATTTGGCCCTGGGCTGGATGTTATGGTGAGAAGTTCTAAACTCATGAGGATAATTCAGGGCTGTTAAGGCTTTTCTGAGGAGCTGCCGACACATGAAATGACTGATGAATACCATAACTAGTGTCAAGTGGAATGAAGTCATGTTCAGAGAATGATGTCTAGCAGCAGTCTGACAGACCGGCAGTACCACTAAAACCTGTCTGGGAGGATGACGATGCCAGTGGAGTGAACAAAGACATGGAAGGATGTTCTAGTAGAGAGAAAGACCCCGATGTAAAGGTTTCACTTGTCTTGTTGGACACCGCTCAGGTAGACACAGGTAAACACATCACCACAATCATCTATTGGCTGGAGGAACACACCAGATCTTATAGATGCAGTTTGATCGTGGACTCAACACCAGTGGCTTCATTTGTGTTCGTCTAGACTCATTCTGTGTACGCAGGTTAGATCTCATAGTGAGTAACAAAAAAAAAAAAAAAAGATCACAGAGTGCTTCAGAAAGATCCACAACACAAATCCTCCTAGACCAAAACAGCATATCATAACACAAATAAAAGATAATGAAAAACACAAAATGTCATTTTACAGATGAAGAAAAGCACAACTGATTTAGGTTAAAAAATAAAAAAAAAAGCTTTTCAGCTGTTTTATAAAGGTGTCCAGACTGTCAATACGGTCATATGGAGCCTTATAGAGCATAGGGCTTTAACAATTCAGTAATATAGGGAGGAGCTTGACCATGTAGAGCCCTGAAAGTTCTAGTCAGGATTCTAAAATGAACTCTAAAGTTAACAGGTAACCAGTGCAGAGACATCAGAATAGGAGTGATGTGTGCTCTTCTGTTTGATCCAGTTAGAAGCCTCGCTGCAGAGTTCTGGACCAACTGAAGGTGGCCAAGGGCTTTTTATTTAAAACGTGTGAAGAGTGTGTTACAGTAATCTAGACGGGGGGAGATAAAGGCATGGAGAACCATTTCAAGTTCATGTTTTGACACCAAACTTCACAGTTTGGAGATATTTCTTAAATGATAAAAACAGTTTTGGACCAATGTTTTTGAGTGGCCTTCAAGAGACATTGATTGGTCAAAAACATCCAAATTCCTTAAGTTTGTCTTAACGGCAGAAGATAAATGACCAAGTTTTAAACTAATCAGGGGAACCATGCTCTCAGAGGCAATGATCAGACATTCAGTTATTTTCTAGCCAGCTGGTGATAGCTGATAGACACTCTAGTAAATCAGTTTATAAACTCAGAATCCTTAAAGGAACGGCACAGCTGAATGTCATCTGCATATAGCCTGGCCTGTCAGACTCGTTATCAGAGAACTAGTTTAGTAACTCACAGGCAGAGAGGCGCATGAGGGGCGGGACTAGCCAGCTCAAAATAACCAATCAGAAAAAGGCAGAAATGCAGACAGTACCGCACATCGCTGTAGGTTTTTAGCTGTAGTTAAAAAAGGCATCTGGCGACGGCGCAAACATCTTTTATTTTACAAGAAATGCTTTTAGTGCTTCTACTTGTGGGTTTAAAGACATTCCCAAGTCATTTAGACCAGAGGAGCGAGCTCCACGTCAGTCGCAATGTTTATGACAAACTCAGCATTAGGGTGTGTGACGTACGCTGCTCAGGGTTACTGAACTCCCTGTTGTCTGCTGCCATCATGATGTCACTGGAAACTTTAGCAAAGCTGTTTCTGTTGAATGCTTTTTACCAAAACCAAATTGGAATGTATCATTTTAGCTAACACATAAAAAACCAAATAAGAAGAACACACACCTCTGTAATCTGTAATCTGCTGTTCTGTAATCTGTAATCTGCTGTTCGGACTCCAGCTGAAGAGGTGGGATTGTGATCTGAATGTTTAAGCTGGTGTTTTAGTTATCACAACAAAAAGCCTCTTGTTCATCCGAGAGAAGAAAAATAAACAATTTTGTTTTATACGACGATTTGGGGTTAGCAGTAAATCTCAACCGTTGCCCTTCGGCAGCCCCTTCCTCACCGCAAAAGAAGGAACTGATGCCCTCATCACTGTAGATGAAACCTCCATGCATTGGTCCACCTCTCCCTCTCGCTGTCCTACCATCACTCAGGAACAAGACACTTTACCTCCTCCGACTGAGGCAACCCACCAAGCTTCTGGGTCAGAACGAGGATCTCAGACTCAGGAGAGCTGACTCTCCTCTCAGCTGTAAACTGTCCTGAAGGGCTAAAGGGCACAGCTGGAAGAGACCTCGTGTTGCTGTGATTTCACTTGTGTTTCCCTGTGCCCTGCATGAGGAGGGGGCATTTACTGCTGACAACCAGGTGTGTGTGTGTGTGTGTGTGTGTGTGTGTGTGTGTGTGTGTGTGTGTGTGTGTGTGTGTGTGTGTGTGTGTGTGTGTGTGTGTGTGTGCGTGCGTGTGCGTGTGTGTGTGTGTGTGCGTGCTTCAATCCATCCCTGCCACACACCTCGCAGCTGAACTCTACTTACAGAATCTTTGTTTCATCTCCACATAATGAGCTGCCATCTCACGGAGCTTTTCATTTAGCTTCAAGTGCCTGAAATGATTCTGCAGAAATTAAGTGGCTAGTGTGGAGGAGAGGGAGCACGGACCAACGAGACCAGATTACTAACACTAACTTTTTACACGTTTCATTTTCCTTGCCGTGCCTCTGCGCTGAACTCTATTTGGATTCCATCACGGAGCCGCACCGTTTCATTTCCTTCATAATTAGCTGCCTTTCATTCACCCACACCACGCTGTCTGCTCACTCTTGTTACTGCAGTCTGTTGACATGCTGCTGCTCAGCGTGAGAATGTGTGTGTAGCTGTGGGCGGTCGTCTGAATCAATACTCCCTCACCAGATAAGGCCCAGCTGGCCTCGGCTGTTTTTCTGGAAGGGAGCAGTTAAGGCGTTGTGGAAAAAGGCTTGTGGCAAGGTTTGGGTTTATTAGCAAGCTCACACACACACACACACACACACACACACACACACACACACACACACACACACACACACACACACACACACAAGGACAGACTGCGGATAGTTTGGTGAGTCTGAAATGTAGCAAAGATCCCCAAGAGGCTGTGGCTGGTCACACTGTTTATCATTTGCATTAATGCGTGTGTGTGTGTGTGTGTGTGTGTGTGTGTGTGTGTGTGTGTGTGTGTGTGTGTGTGGGTGTGTGTGTGTGTGTGTGTGTGTGTGTGTGTGTGTGTGTGTGTGTGTGTGTGTGTGTGTGTGACATTAATACTTGTGGCATGGAGTCAGAGCAAGCTCGCCTCATGGGGATGTCATGTCAATATTTCAATACAACTCCCACAATCCCCTGCAGCAGGAGCCAGGAAGTGGACACAGGAGGGATAATAAGCCCAGGTTTTTTTTTCAGAAGGAGGCGATATATGAAGGATAATAAGGTGTGTGTCCGTGTGTTTCTATTATTGGATGTTTTTTTTTTACTCGGCTCTTGCTGATGCAGCCATTTAGTGGGTCAGCAGTAGAGTTGGTGATGGCATTAATGAGCCTGATCTCTTTAGCTGCAGAGCATTAACTAATGTGATTAGTGGCTCGTGTTGCACCATATCTCATTTCAAAAGAATGTGACCGAACCGTGTGACTAAGGACTAAAATGTTCTTTTCTCTTCAGATTCACCTGTGATGGTGCCAGCCCCTCAGAAGGCTTCACGGCATGACGACGTCGTAGCTCGACTCAAAGGGATGCGTTTCATCATCAAGGCTTGTGACTTAATCAGGACGCAGGTGTGGAGGCAGCAGTCACTCATTCATCACCTTCATCAGTTCAGTTTAGTTCACGTACTTCTAGAAATAAATCAGCAGGTTTCATCAATCAGAAACTGGATCAACACAAATCTGTGATTCTCCATTAGACATGGTAAATATATACAAAGTCCGAGACGGTACGGCTCCCATCTACCTGAATCCTCTTGTAAAGGCTTACGTCTCGGCCCGGCCACTCCGGTCATCACAGGATCGTCAGCTAGCAGTGCCTACACCACGCTCACGACAATCCAGACTCTTCTCATGCATCGTTCCACAAATGTGGAATGACCTACTAAGCACTACCAGAACAGGGACCTCCTATTTGACTTTCAAGAAACTCCTGAAGACCCTGCTCTTCAGAGAACATCTTCTCAACTAGCACCTTCCCTGCACCCGCCCCCCCTTTCTATTGTCCACTCTTTGTTCCCTCCTCTCCATGATTGATGTCAAGCTGTTGTTAGGCCCGAGCAGCGAAAGCGCTGCGAAGGCCTCTTGTTTTTGCTCTGTTTATTATTATTAGGCCCGAGCAGTGAAGCTGCGAAGGCCTATTGTATCTGCTCCGTTTATTATTAGGCCCGAGCAGCGAAGCGCTGCGAAGGCCTATTGTATCTGCTCCGTTTATTATTATTACGCTTTCTTTTTTCTTCCGCGTCTTTGGGTGGCCTTTAGGGGGTCTTAGCATATCCAAAAAGTCACCAAATTCTGGCCCAATATAGAAAGTGCGTGAAATTTACGTATTTCACTGGCGATGTGAAAGTTGATAAAAAAGTGGCTCGACAGCGCCCCCTAAAGAGTGAAAAATACCCCTCTCCATAAAGCTTAGTTTATCGTACAGTTATGAAATTTGGTATACTGGTACTACTCAACAGTCCGCACAAAAAAGCCTCTTGCAACCATGGTCAATATAAAACAGGAAGTCGGCCATTTTGGGTTGAAATGGCGATTTTTAGCCGTTTTGGCCATTTCTAGGGTCTATATTTGGTTGAACAGTTTCGTCATTTTTCGTACCATAGTCTCAAAAATAGTGTGCCATCGAACAGAAGCGATGGACGCTTCAAATGAGAAAATAAAATTGACTTTTCGTAAATACTGAAGGGGCGGGGCCAGGCCTCAAAGTTCGAGCACTCGCCAAAAAAATTCAAATTGCTATAATTTCACAAATGAAAGAATTACAGTTAAAGTAACTTTCTATGGATAATCGTCATCGCCCCCCGAAGACAAATGAATGGTCGCTGGATGATGTCACACAAGCCCCGCCCCCTCAGGACTTAAAACGTCAAGTTTTACTGGGAAATTTTCCAAAATTCGCCCTGTCGAATAATCAGCCCGAATTTGTAGCAGGTAACTGAAGAGAAGTTGGCGTTGCTTGACGTCACTTTATGGGTGTTTTCTGCAGAAGGCGGGGCTGTGGCGACGCGGCGAAGTCAGGCGTACCGCCGTGACCATACATGTGCCTCCCATGTCGTCATTTCTATAGATACAGTCACGAAACGTCTTGTGAGTGATCCTAGTCCGGCCCCCCAAAAGATCTCATGTGAACATCAAATGGGCGTGGCCTATTTTCTGAAATAGCGCCCCCTAGGTCCATTAAAACTGTCAGCCCCAAGCCATGCTTTGACTGAGGAGTACGAAATTTGGTACACTAATGTGGGGTCTCAGGACCTACAAAAAAGTCTCTTTGAGCCAAGTGCAAAGTCGCACAGGAAGTCGGCCATTTTGGTCCAATTACTCGATTTAGTGGTTTTCACACACGTTATTAGGAGAATGATGTCTCGTCGTCCTTTCCACCTATCACCTTCAAACTCCTGCTATATAATCTTAAGACATAGAGGAAAAAATTCAACCGTCGGATTTTATACAAGTATAAAGGTGTGGGCGTGGCTAAGCCTCAAACTTTGACCTTTCGCCATTACATTACTTGACTTAACAACTCCCATGTGCATGATCAGATCTATATCAAACTCCGTCTGTGTGATCATTGACCACATCTCAAGACAATGACAATGTGGACAGCTGACATCACCTATGCCCCGCCCCCTGACTACAGGAAGTCTATTTTTTAATGGTGAAATGCCCATATTTGTCCCCTCTACTTTAGTCAACATGACACTAAGGTCATGCACTGTCTTCATGATGTTGTAATGACCATTCAGATCTGATAGCTTTTCAGAAAGGGAAGGGCTTTGATGCCACGGCGAATTCTGGCGTGACGCCGTGACCTTACGTTTGACTGTAACTTCCACTAACAACCTCCGATCTGCCCGAGACTGAACATGGCAATCAACAATCATGCCCTTTATTCAACGAGGCACACACCGTTGGTGAAAGTTGTGTAATGTCACCACAGCGCCCCCTACACACCATTAAAACTGTAATAACTCCTACAGACGAGGTCGTAACTGCACCAAACTTGCTATGTGTACTCACACAATGGCACCCACCACAGTCCTGTGGTAAGTTGTTGATATTGCTTTAGCTCCGCCCCCTGACAGATATTAGGCCCTTAATAACACATGCATGATGCAATTCACACCAAACTGCACACAAATGACTGTCATCAACCTACAAACTTCTTCATGGAATAATTCTTAAATTTGGGACAGCGCCCCCTAGATACAAAAAACCTTTGTAACTTCTGCAAAAAAGTTCCAAACTACATCAAACATTGTGGGAGTCATCACACATCTGCAATCAACACATGTATGTGATCACTTGTTCAATTCACTTTAACTCCACCCACTTACAGCTTTTTGTCTCTAGATGACCCATGCAACGTTTGATTGATTCCAAATTAACAGAAAACCATCTTTGATGACCAAAGATGACCTCTATGGCATTTACTTGTAAATGGTCACAACGCCCCCTAGATGGGTTCAAACTTTATTAACTTCTAAAGTAAAAGTCAGAATGGCATTATACTTGGCTTGTGACATCACGTGACTGCACCAAACACATTGATGTGGTTGTTGATTCAAATCCCTGTAGCTCCGCCCCTTTCAGCTCACTGGCTTTAGATAACACACACAACGTCCGTTTGATGCCAAAATAACAGAAAACTGTCCTTGTCAACCAAAGCTGACCTCAATGGGATTTTTCTGTAATTGATCACAGCGCCCCCTAGATAACTTTAACTTTCGAAAACTTTAATAAATATGGGCAAAAAAGCACTAAAGTTGGTCTGTGTCATCACACCAACAGTGTGCTAAAGATAAAGTATGCCCTAGTGGTGAGACATGTAATATAATGGTAGGCTCGGAGGGGATGCTGATTCAGGGTGAGGTGTGGATGAGGTGACTGTTAGCTTTTCTTGGTGTCAGGGTGGTGGACGTTTCAGTCCGTGGACGTGCCCTGGTGCCCCGTGCTGCCGGCCAGGACGGAGCGGCGGGGAGTTGGGTTTGGAGAGCATCGGGGATGGAGCGGAGGGGGTGCGGAAGGAGGGTGAGCATCTTCGCTGCGAGGGCCGAACGACGCTGCTTGCAGCTTTAATTACGCTTTCTTTCTTTCTTTCTTTTTTCTTCCGCGTCTTTGACTGGCCTTTAGGGGGTCTTAGCATATCCAAAAAGTCACCAAATTCTGGCCCAATATAGAAAGTGCGTGAAATTTACGTATTTCACTGGCGATGTGAAAGTTCATAAAAAAATGGCTGAACAGCGCCCCCTAGAAAGTGAAAAATACCCCTCTCCATAAAGCTTAGTTTATCGTACAGTTATGAAATTTGGTACACTTGTAGAACTCAACAATATGCACAGAAAAGCCTCTTGCATCCATGGTCAATATCAAACAGGAAGTCGGCCATTTTGGACTAAAGTGGCCATTTTGACCCTGTTTCGGCCATTTCTTGGGTCTATATTTGGTTGAACAGTTTGGTCATTTTTCGCACGATCGTCTCAAAAATAGTGTGCGATCGAACAGAAGCGACGGACGATTAAAATGAGACAATAAAATTGACTTTTCGTAAATACTGAAGGGGCGGGACCAGGCCTCAAAGTTCGAGCACTCGCCAAAAAAATTCAAATTGCTATAATTTCATAAATGAAAGAATTACAGATAAAGTAACTTTCTATGGACAATCATCATCGCCCCCCGAAGACAAATGAATGGTCGATTGATGATGTCACATAAGCCCCGCCCCTTCAGGACTTAAAAGGTCAAGTTTTACTAGGAAATTTTCCAAAATTCGCACTTTCGAATAATCATCCTAAATTTGTATCAGGTAACTGAAGACAAGTTGGGGTTGCTTGGCGTCACTTTATGGGAGTTTTCTGGAGAAGGCGGGGCTGTGGCGGCGCGGCGAACTCAGGCGTACCGCTTAGGCCTTACGTTTGCCTCCCATTTCGTCATTTCTAGAGATATCGCCACGAAACTTCTTGTGAGTGATCCTAGTCCGGCCCCCAAAAAAATCTGATGTGAAATTCCGGTGGGCGTGGTCTATTTTCTGAAATAGCGCCCCCTAGGACCATTAAAACTGACAGCCCCAAGCCATGCTTTGACTGAGGATTACGAAATGTGGTACACTAATGTGGTGTCTCAGGACCTACAAAAAAGTCTCTTGGAGCCAAGTGCAAAGTCGCACAGGAAGTCGGCCATTTTGGTCCAAGTGCGCGATTTAGTGGTTTTCGCACACGTTGTTTGGAGAGTGATGCTCCATCGCCCTTTTCACCAATCGCCTTCACACTTCTGCTATATACTCTTAAGACATAGATGAAAAAATTCAACCGTCGGATTTTAAATAAGTATAGAGGTGTGGGCGTGGCTAAGCCTCAAACTCTGACCTGTCGCCACGCCACTCTTTTTTTCACAGCTCCCTATTGGACTCCTTTTATCCAATCACCACCAAACAGTGGCAAATAGCAGCAGACAAGTTAAGGTCACTTGGTCTATAGTACTGGCAGGTTTCGAATAAAGGCGGAGCTTTGGGAGCATGGCGAAATTCACCATCACGCCATGGAAATACGTTTGTCTCTCATTTCTTCAATCATTGTGACATTGCCACACAATTTCTGATGAGTGATCCTACTCTGACCCCTAATATAACTGGACAGCTGAAGTTTGTGGGCGTGGCCTATTTTCCGAAACAGTGCCCCCTAGGACCATTAAAACAGTCAGCCCCAAGCCATGCTTTGACTGAGGATCACAAAATTTGGCACACTAATGTAGTGTCTCAGGACCTACAAAAAAGTCTCTTGGAGCCAAGCGCAATGTCGCACAGGAGGTCGGCCATTTTGGTGCAATTACTCAATTTAGTGGTTTTCGCACACGTTATTAGGAGAATTATATCTCCTCGCCCTTTCCACCGATCACCTTCAAACTTCTGCTATATACTCTTAAGACATAGAGGAAAAAATTCAACCGTCGGATTTTAAATAAGTATAAAGGTATGGGCGTGGCTAAGCCTCAAACTTTGACCAGTCGCCATTACTTTATTTGACTTAACAACTCCCATGTGCATGATCAGATCAATTTCATACTTTGTCTGTGTGATCACTGACCACATCTGAAGACAGTGACAATGTGGACAGCTGACATCACCTAAGCCCCGCCCCCTGACTACAGGAAGTCTATTGTTTTATGGTGAACTTCCCATATTTGTCCCCTCTAATTTAGTCAAGATGACACTAAGGTCATGCACTGTCTTCATGATGTTGTAATGACCATTCAGATCTGATAGCTTTTCAGAAAGTGAGGGGCTTTGATGCCATGGCGATTTCTGGCGTGACGCTGTGACCTTACGTTTGACTGTAACTTCCACAAACAGCCTCCGATTTGCCCGAGACTGAACATCACATCACCAGTTTGGTAAAGATAGAGTATCTCCTAGGGGTGAGACATGTAATGGTGGGCTCAGAAGGGATGCTGAGTCAGGGTGAGGTGTGGACGAGGAGGCCTTTCACGGTTTCCGGTGTTGGGGTGGCTGACTTTCTGTTCCGCCAGGCATGCCCTGGTGCCCTCGGCTGCCGGCCAGGATGGAAAAGCGCGGAGCCGGGTTTGGAGAGCGTCGGGGATGGAGCGGAGGGGGTGCGGACAGAGGGCGAGCAGCTTCGCTGCGAGGGCCGAACGACGCTGCTTGCAGCTTTAATTAGGCCCGAGCAGTGAAGCTGCGAAGGCCTATTGTATCTGCTCCGTTTCTTCTTATTAGGCCCGAGCAGTGAAGCTGCGAAGGCCTATTGTATCTGCTCCGTTTCTTCTTATTAGGCCCGAGCAGTGAAGCTGCGAAGGCCTATTGTATCTGCTCCGTTTATTATTTTTTTTTTTTTCTTTCTTTCTTTTTTTTTCTTCCGCGTCTTTGGATGGCCTTTAGGGGGTCTTAGCATATCCAAAAAGTCACCAAATTCTGGCCCAATATAGAAAGTGCGTGAAATTTACGTATTTCACTGGCAACGTGAAAGTTGGTAAAAAAATGTTTCAACAGCGCCCCCTGGAAAATTAAAAATACCCCTCCGCTTTGACCTTTTTTCATAGTAGAGTGATGAAATTTGGTACACTTGTAGAACTCAACAATACGCACAGAAAAGCCTCTTGCACCCATGGTCAATATCAAACAGGAAGTCGGCCATTTTGGACTAAAGTGGCCATTTTGACCCCGTTTTGGCCATTTCTAGGGTCTATATTTGGTTTAACAGTTTGGTCATTTTTCGCACGATCGTCTCAAAAATAGTGTGCGATCGAACAGAAGTGATGGACGATTAAAATGAGACAATAAAATTGACTTTTCGTAAATACTGAAGGGGCGGGACCAGGCCTCAAAGTTAGAGCACTCGCCAAAAAAATTCAAATTGCTATAGATTCATAAATGAAAGAATTACAGTTAAAGAAATGTTCTAAGGACAATCGTCGTCGCCCTCCGAAGACAAATGAATGGTCGATTGATGATGTCACATAAGCCCCGCCCCCTCAGGACTTAAAAGGTCAAGATTTACTGGGAAATTTTCCAAAATTCGCCCTTTCCAATAATCACCCCAAATTTGTAGCGGGTAACTGAAGACAAGTTGGGGTTGCTTGGCGTCACTTTATGGGAGTTTTCTCCAGAAGGCGGGGCTGTGGCGGCGCGGCGAAGTCAGGCGTACCGCTTAGGCCTTACGTTTGCCTCCCATTTCGTCATTTCTAGAGATATCACCACAAAACCTCTTGGGAGTGATCCTAGTTCAGCCCCCCACAAAATGTGATGTGAACATCCGGTGGGCGTGGCCTATTTTCTGAAATAGCGCCCCCTAGGACCATTAAAACTGTCAGCCCCAAGTCATGCTTTGACTGAGGATTATGAAATTTGGCACACTAATGTGGTGTCTCAGGACCTACAAAAAAGTCTCTTGGAGCCAAGTGCAAAGTCGCACAGGAAGTCGGCCATTTTGGTCCAAGTACTCGATTTAGTGGTTTTCGCACACGTTGTTTGGAGAGTGATGCTCCATCGCCCTTTTCACCAATCGCCTTCAAACTTCTGCTATAGACTCTTAAGACATAAAGGAAAAAATTCAACCGTCGGATTTTAAATAAGTATAAAGGTGTGGGCGTGGCTAAGCCTCAAACTTTGACCTGTCACCACGCCACTCTTTTTTTCACAGCTACCTATTGGACTCCTTTTACCCAATCGCCAGCAATCTCTGGCGAATAGCAGCTGACAAGTTGAGGTCACTTAGTCTCCAGTACTGGCAGGTTTTGAAAAAAGGCGGGGCTTTGGGAGCATGGCAAAATTCACCATCACGCCATGGCAATACGTTTGCCTCTCATTTCTTCAATTATCGTGCCATCACCACAAAATGTCTGGTGAGTGATCCTAGTCTGACCCCCAATAGATTTGGACAGCTGTAGTTTGTGGGCGTGGCCTATTTTCTGAAATGGCGCCCTCTAGGACCATTAAAACTGTCAGCCCCTAGCCATGCTTTGACTGAGGAGTACGAAATCTGGTACACTAATGTGGTGTCTCCGGTCCTACAAAAAAGTCTCTTGGAGCCAAGTGCAAAGTCGCACAGGAAGTCGGCCATTTTGGTCCAAGTAGTCGATTTAGTGGTTTTCGCACACGTTGTTTGGAGAGTGTTACACCATTGCCCTTTTCACCAATCACCTTCAAACTTCTGCTATAGACTCTTAAGACAAAGGGGAAAAAATTTAACCTGCGGATTTTAAATAAGTATAAAGGTGTGGGCGTGGCTAAGCCTCAAACTTTGACCTGTCGCAACGCCACTCTTTTTTTCACAGCTCCCTATTGGACACCTTTTAACCAATCACCAGCAATCACTGGCAAATAGCAGCAGACAAGTTGAGGTCACTTGGTCTATAGTACTGGCAGGTTTCGAATAAAGGCGGGGCTTTGGGAGCATGGCGAAATTCGCCATCACGCCATGGAAATACGTTTGTCTCTCATTTCTTCAATCATTGTGACATCGCCACACAATTTCTGATGAGTGATCCTACTCTGACCCCTAATAGAATTGGACAGCTGAAGTTTGTGGGCGTGGCCTATTTTCTGAAATAGCGCCCCCTAGGACCATTAAAACTGTCAGCCCCAAGCCGTGCTTTGACTGAGGATCACGAACTTTGGCACACTAATGTAGTGTCTCAGGACCTACAAAAAAGTCTCTTGGAGCCAAGCGCAATGTCGCACAGGAGGTCGGCCATTTTGGTCCAAGTACTCGATTTAGTGGTTTTCGCACACGTTATTAGGAGAATGATGTCTCGTCGCCCTTTCCACCGATCACCTTCAAACTCTTGCTATATACTCTTAAGACATAGAGGAAAAGATTCAACCGTCGGATTTTAAATAAGTATAAAGGTGTGGGCGTGGCTAAGCCTCAAACTTTGACCAGTCGCCATTACGTTACTTGACTCAATAACTCCCTTGTGCATGATCAGATCAATTTCAAACTTTGTCCGTGTGATCACTGACCACATCTGAAGACAGTGACAATGTGGACAGCTGGCATCACCTAAGCCCCGCCCCCTGACTACAGGAAGTCTTCTGTTTTATGGTGAAATGCCCATATTTGTCCCCTCTAATTTAGTCAACATGACACTAAGGTCATGCACTGTCTTCATGATGTTGTAATGACTATTCAGATCTGATAGCTTTTCAGAAAGGGAGGAGCTTTGATGCCATGGCGATTTCTGGAGTGACGCTGTGACCTTACGTTTGACTGTAACTTCCACAAACAGCCTCCGATTTGCCAGAGACTGAACATCACATCACCAGTGTGGTAAAGATAGAGTATCTCCTAGTGGTGAGACGTGTAATGCTGGGCTCAGAGGGGATGCTGAATCAGGGTGAGGTGTGGACGAGGAGGCCGTTCACGGTTTCTGGTGTTGGGGTGGTTGACTTTCTGTTCTGCCAGACGTGCCCTGGTGCCCCCGGCTGCCGGCCAGGATGGACAAGCGCGGAGCTGGGTTTGGAGAGCGTCGGGGATGGAGCGGAGGGGGTGCGGAAGGAGGGCGAGCAGCTTCGCTGCGAGGGCCGAACGACGCTGCTTGCAGCTTTAATTATTATTATTATTATTCTTTTTTCTTCCGCGTCTTTGAATGGCCTTTAGGGGGTCTTAGCATATCCAAAAAGTCACCAAATTCTGGCCCAATATAGAAAGTGCGTGAAATTTACGTATTTCACTGGCGATGTGAAAGTTCGTCAAAAAGTGACTGAACAGCGCCCCCTAGAAAGTGAAAAATACCCCTCTCCATAAAGCTTAGTTTATCGTACAGTTATGAAATTTGGTATACTTGTAGTACTCAACAGTCCGCACAGAAAAGTCTCTTGCAACCATGGTCAATATCAAACAGGAAGTCGGCCATTTTGGAGTAAAGTGGCCATTTTGACCCCGTTTTGGCCATTTCTAGGGTCTATATTTGGTTGAACAGTTTGGTCATTTTTCGCACCATCGTCTCAAAAATTGTGCGAGATCGAACAGAAGCGATGGACGATTCAAATGAGACAATAAAATTGACTTTTCGTAAATACTGAAGGGGCGGGGCCAGGCCTCAAAGTTCGAGCACTCGCCAAAAAAATTCAAATTGCTATAATTTCATAAATGAAAGAATTACAGTTAAAGAAATGTTCTGTGGACAATTGTCATCGCCCTCCGAAGACAAATGAATGGTCGATTGATGATGTCACATAAGCCCCGCCCCCTCAGGACTTAAAAGGTCAAGTTTTACTGGGAAATTTTCCAAAATTCGCCCTTTCCAATAATCACCCCAAATTTGTAGCGGGAAACTAAAGACAAGTTGGGGTTGCTTGGCTTCACTTTATGGGAGTTTTCTGCAGAAGGCGGGGCTGTGGCGGCGCGGCGAATTCAGGCGTACCGCTTAGGCCTTACGTTTGCCTCCCATTTCGTCATTTCTAGAGATATCGCCACGAAGCTTCTTGTGAGTGATCCTAGTCTGGCCCCCCAAAAGATCTGATGTGAAATTCCGGTGGGCGTGGTCTATTTTCTGAAATAGCGCCCCCTAGGACCATTAAAACTGACAGCCCCAAGCCATGCTTTGACTGAGGATTACGAAATTTGGTACACTAATGTGGTGTCTAAGGACCTACAAAAAAGTCTCTTGGAGCCAAGTGCATTGTCGCACAGGAAGTCGGCCATTTTGGTCCAAGTGCGCAATTTAGTGGTTTTCGCACACGTTGTTTGGAGAGTGATGCTCCGTCGCCCTTTTCACCAATTGCCTTCACACTTCGGCTACATACTCTTAAGACATAGATGAAAAAATTCAACCGTCGGATTTTAAATAAGTATAAAGGTGTGGGCGTGGCTAAGCCTCAAACTTTGACCTGTCGCCACGCCACTCTTTTTTTTCACAGCTCCCTATTGGACTCCTTTTAACCAATCACCACCAAACAGTGGCGAATAGCAGCAGACAAGTTGAGGTCACTTGGTCTATAGTACTGGCAGGTTTCGAATAAAGGCGGGGCTTTGGGACAATGGCGAAATTCGCCATCACGACATGGAAATACGTTTGTCTCTCATTTCTTCAGTCATTGTGACATCGCCATACAAGTTCTGATGAGTGATCCTACTCTGACCCCTAATAGAATTGGACAGCTGAAGTTTGTGGGCGTGGCCTATTTTCTGAAACAGCGCCCCCTAGGACCATTAAAACAGTCAGCCCCAAGCCATGCTTTGACTGAGGATCACAAAATTTGGCACACTAATGTAGTGTACCAGGACCTACAAAAAAGTCTCTTGGAGCCAAGCACAATGTCGCACAGGAGGTCGGCCATTTTGGTCCAAGTACTCAATTTAGTGGTTTTCGCACACGTTATTAGGAGAATGATATCTCCTCGCCCTTTCCACCGATCACCTTCAAACCTCTGCTATATACTCTTAAGACATAGAGGAAAAAATTCAACCGTCGGATTTTAAATAAGTATAAAGGTGTGGGCGTGGCTAAGCCTCAAACTTTGACCAGTCGCCATTACGTTACTTGACTTAATAACTCCCATGTGCATGATCAGATCAATTTCAAACTTTGTCTGTGTGATCACTGACCACATCTGAAGACAGTGACAATGTGGACAGCTGGCATCACCTAAGCCCCGCCCCCTGACTACAGGAAGTCTACTGTTTTATGGTGAAATGCCCATATTTGTCCCCTCTAATTTAGTCAACATGACACTAAGGTCATGCACTGTCTTCATGATGTTGTAATGACTATTCAGATCTGATAGCTTTTCAGAAAGGGAGGAGCTTTGATGCCATGGCGATTTCTGGCGTGACGCTGTGACCTTACGTTTGACTGTAACTTCCACAAACAGCCTCCGATTTGCCCGAGACTGAACATCACATCACCAGTGTGGTAAAGATAGAGTATCTCCTAGTGGTGAGACGTGTAATGCTGGGCTCAGAGGGGATGCTGAATCAGGGTGAGGTGTGGACGAGGAGGCCGTTCACGGTTTCTGGTGTCGGGGCGGTTGACTTTCTGTTCTGCCAGACGTGCCCTGGTGCCCCCGGCTGCCGGCCAGGATGGACAAGCGCGGAGCTGGGTTTGGAGAGCGTCGGGGATGGAGCGGAGGGGGTGCGGAAGGAGGGCGAGCAGCTTCGCTGCGAGGGCCGAACGACGCTGCTTGCAGCTTTAATTAGGCCCGAGCAGTGAAGCTGCGAAGGCCTATTGTATCTGCTCCGTTTATTATTATTACGCTTTCTTTTTTCTTCCGCGTCTTTGGCTGGCCTTTAGGGGGTCTTAGCATATCCAAAAAGTCACCAAATTCTGGCCCAATATAGAAAGTGCGTGAAATTTACGTATTTCACTGGCAATGCGAAAGTTCATAAAAAAGTGGCTGAACAGCGCCCCCTAGAAAGTGAAAAATACCCCTCTCCATAAAGCTTAGTTTATTGTACAGTTATGAAATTTGGTATACTTGTAGTACTCAACAGTCCACACGGAAAAGTCTCTTGCAACCATGGTCAATATCAAACAGGAAGTCGGCCATTTTAGGTTGAAATGGCGATTTTTAGCCATTTTGGCCATTTCTAGGGTCTATATTTGGTTGAACAGTTTGGTCATTTTTCGCACGATCGTCTCAAAAATAGTGTGCGATCGAACAGAAGCGATGGATGATTCAAATGAGAAAATAAAATTGACTTTTCGTAAATACTGAAGGGGCGGGGCCAGGCCTCAAAGTTTGAGCACTCGCCAAGAAAATTCAAATTGCTATAATTTCATAAATGAAAGAATTACAGTTAAAGTAATGTTCTATGGACAATCGTCATCGCCCCCCGAAGCCAAATGAATGGTCGATTGATGATGTCACATAAGCTCCGCCCCCTCAGGACTTAAAAGGTCAAGTTTTACTGGGAAATTTTCCAAAATTCACCCTTTCAAATAATCATCCCAAATTTGTAGCAGCTAACTGAAGACAAGTTGGGGTTTCTTGGCGTCACTTTATGGGAGTTTTCTGCAGAAGGCGGGGCTGTGGCGGCGCAGCGAAATCAGGCGTACCGACGTGGCCTTACGTTTGCCTCCCATTTCGTCATTTCTAGAGATATCGCCACGACACTTCTTGGGAGTGATCCTAGTCCGGCCCCCAAAAGAATCTGATGTGAACATCCGGTGGGCGTGGCCTATTTTCTGAAATAGCGCCCCCTAGGACCATTAAAACTGTCAGCCCCAAGCCTTGCTTTGACTGAGGAGTACGAAATTTGGTACACTAATGTGGTGTCTCAGGACCTACAAAAAAGTCTCTTGGAGTTAAGTGCGAAGTCGCACAGGAAGTCGGCCATTTTGGTCCAAGTACTCGATTTAGTGGTTTTTGCACACGTTGTTTGGAGAAGGATGCTCCATCACCCTTTTCACCAATCACCTTCAAACATCTGTTATACACTCTTAAGACATAGATGAAAAAATTCAACCGTCGGATTTTAAATAAGTATAAAGGTGTGGGCGTGGCTAAGCCTCAAACTTTGACCTGTCGCCACGCCACTCTTTTTTTCACAGCTCCCTATTGGGCTCCTTTTAACCAATCACCAGCAATCACTGGCTAATAGCAGCAGACAAGTTGAGGTCACTTGGTCTATAGTACTGGCAGGTTTCGAGTAAAGGCGGGGCTTTGGGAGCATGGCGAAATTCGCCATCACGCCATGGATATATGTTTGTCTCTCATTTCTTCAATTATTGTGACATCGCCACACACTTTCTGATGAGTGATCCTACTCTGACCCCTAATAGAATTGGACAGCTGAAGTTTGTGGGTGTGGCCTATTTTCTGAAATAGCGCCCCCTAGGACCATTAAAACTGTCAGCCCCAAGCCATGCTTTGACTGAGGATCACGAAATTTGGCACACTAATGTAGTGTCTCAGGACCTACAAAAAAGTCTCTTGGAGCCAAGCGCAATGTCGCACAGGAGGTCGGCCATTTTGGTCCAAGTACGCGATTTAGTGGTTTTCGCACACGTTATTAGGAGAATGATATCTCGTCGCCCTTTCCACCGATCACCTTCAAACTCCTGCTATATACTCTTAAGACATAGAGGAAAACATTCAACCGTCGGATTTTAAATAAGTATAAAGGTGTGGGCGTGGCTAAGCCTCAAACTTTGACCAGTCGCCATTACGTTACTTGACTTAATAACTCCCATGTGCATGATCAGATCAATTTCAAACTTTGTGTGATCACTGACCACATCTCAAGACAGTGACAATGTGGACAGCTGGCATCACCTAAGCCCCGCCCCCTGACTACAGGAAGTCTACTGTTTTATGGTGAAATGCCCATATTTGTCCCCTCTAATTTAGTCAACATGACACTAAGGTCATGCACTGTCTTCATGATGTTGTAATGACCATTCAGATCTGATAGCTTTTCAGAAAGGGAGGGGCTTTGATGCCATGGTGAATTCTGGCGTGATGCTGTGACCTTACGTTTGACTGTAACTTCCACTAACAGTCTCCGATCTGCCCGAGACTGAACATGGCAATCAACAATCATGCCCTTTATTCAACGAGGCACACACGGTTGGTGAAAGTTGTGTAATGTCACCACAGCGCCCCCTACACACCATTAAAACTGTAATAACTCCTACAGATGAGGTCGTAACTGCACCAAACTTGCTATGTGTACTCACACAATGGCACCCACCACAATCCTGTGGTAAGTTGTTGATATCGCTTTAGCTCCGCCCCCTGACAGATATTAGGCCCTGAATAACACATGCATGATGCAATTCACACCAAACTGCACACAAATGACTGTCATCAACCTACAAACTTCTTCATGGAATATTTCCTAAATTTGGGACAGCGCCCCCTAGATACAAAAAACCTTTGTAACTTCTGCAAAAAAGCTGCAAACTACATCAAACTTTGTGGGAGTAATCACACAACTGCAATCAACACATGTATGTGATCAATTGTTCAATTCACTTTAACTCCGCCCACTTACAGCTTTTTGTCTCTAGATGACCCATGCAACGTTTGATTGATGCCAAATTAACAGAAAACCATCTTTGATGACCAAAGATGACCTCTATGGCATTTAGTTGTAAATGATCACAACGCCCCCTAGAAGGGTTCAAACTTTATTAACTTCTAAAGTCAAAGTCAGAATGGCATTATACTTGGCTTGTGACATCACGTGACTGCACCAAGCACATTGATGTGGTTGTTGGTTCAAATCCCTGTAGCTCCGCCCCTTTCAGCTCACTGGCTTTAGATAACACACACAACGTCCGTTTGATGCCAAAATAACAGAAAACTGTCTTTGTCAACCAAAGCTGACCTCAATGGGATTTTTCTGGACTTGATCACAGCGCCCCCTAGATAACTTTAACTTTCGATAACTTTAATAAACATGGGGAGAAAAGCACTAAAGTTGGTCTGTGTCATCACACCAACAGTGTGGTAAAGATAGAGTATGCCCTAGTGGTGAGACATGTAATATAATGGTAGGCTCAGAGGGGATGCTGAGTCAAGGTGAGGTGTGGACGAGGTGAACTTTAGCTGTTCTTGGTGTCGGTGTGGTGGACGTTTCAGTCTGTGGATGTGCCCTGGTGCCCCGGGCTGCCGGCCAGGACGGAGCGGCGGGGAGCTGGGTTTGGAGAGCGTCGGGGATGGAGCGGAGGGGGTGCGGACGGAGGGCGAGCAGCTTCGCTGCGAGGGCCGAACGACGCTGCTTGCAGCTTTAATTATTAGGCCCGAGCAGCGAAAGCGCTGCGAAGGCCTCTTGTTTTTGCTCTGATTATTATTATTTTTTGTTATTCCGTGCCCCCTTTGAACAGCTTTTTGGGGACCTTAACATACCCCAAAACTCACAATATTTTGCACACTTGTCAGGCCTGGTGAAAAATTTGATATTTTAAAGGTCCCAAAAAAATCGCAAAGAAAATGGCTGAACAGCGCCCCCTACAAAGTGAAAAAAAACCCTCTCCATAAAGCTTAGTTTATCGTACAGTTATGAAATTTGGTACACTTGTAGTACTCAACAGTCTGCACAGAAAAGTCTCTTGCAACCATGGTCAATATCAAACAGGAAGTCGGCCATTTTGGGTTGAAATGGCGATTTTTTGCCGTTTTTGCCGTTTTTAGGGTCCGTTTCTGATTGGATTGCTCGATCATTTTTCGCACGATCGTCTCAAAAATTGTGTAAAATTGCTCAGAAGGGATGGGCGAACAAAATGAGATAAGGATTCTGAGTTTTCGTATATGTTGAAGGGGCGGAGCCAGGCCTCGAAGTTTGACTACTCGCCAAAAATATTTAAATTGCTATAACTTCATAACTGAATGGAATAGAGTTACCAAACTTTCTGTGGTCATTCGTCATCCACCCACAAAGTAAATTGAATGGTCGGATGATGACATCACACAAGCCCCGCCCCCTCAGGACCAAAAAGATCAAGTTTTACTGTGAAAGGTCCCAAATTGCCCCATTTCACTTAATCACCACAAATTTGTAGCTGGTAACTCAAGACAAGTGGGGGTTGCTTGGCGTCACTTTATGGGAGTTTTCGGCAGAGGGCGGGGCTGTGGCGGCGCGGCGAATTCAGGCGTACCGCCTTGGCCATACGTTTGCCTCCCATTTCGTCATTTCCAAAGATATCGTCACGAAACTTCTTGTGAGTGATCCTAGTCCGGCCCCCCAAAAGATCTGATGTGAACATCTGGTGGGCGTGGCCTATTTTCTGAAATAGCGCCCCCTAGGACCATTAAAACTGTCAGCCCCAAGCCATGCTTTGACTGAGGATTACGAAATTTGGTACACTAATGTGGTGTCTCAGGACCTACAAAAAAGTCTCTTGAAGCCAAGTGCAAAGTCGCACAGGAAGTCGGCCATTTTGGTCCAAGTGCGCGATTTAGTGGTTTTCACACACGTTGTTTGGAGAGTGATACTCCGTCGCCCTTTTCACCAATCACTTTCAAACTTCTGCTATTTAGTCTTAAGACATAGAGGAAAAAATTCAACCGTCGGATTTTAAATAAGTATAAAGGTGTGGGCGTGGCTAAGCCTCAAACTTTGACCTTTCGCCACGCCACTCTTTTTTTCACAGCTCCTTATTGGACTCCTTTTACCCAATCACCAGGAATCTCTGGTAAATAGCAGCAGGCAAGTTGAGGTCACTTGGTCTCCAGTACTGGAAGGTTTTGAAAAAAGGCGGGGCTTTGGGAGCATGGCGAAATTCGCCATCACGCCATGGAAATACGTTTGCCTCTCATTTCTTCATTTATCGTGATATCACCTCGACCATTGTTGTGAGTGATCCTAGTCTGACCCCCAATAGAAAAGGTCAGCTTAAGTTTGTGGGCGTGGCCTATTTTCTGTATTAGCGCCCCCTAGGACCATTAAAACTGTCAGCCCCAAGCCATGCTTTGACTGAGGATTACGAAATTTGGTACACTAATGTGGTGTCTCAGGACCTACAAAAAAGTCTCTTGGAGCCAAGTGCAAAGTCGCACAGGAAGTCGGCCATTTTGGTCCAAGTACTCGATTTAGTGGTTTTCGCACACGTTGTTTGGAGAGTGATGCTCCGTCGCCCTTTTCACCAATCGCCTTCGAGCTTCTGCTATATACTCTTAAGACATAGAGGAAAAAATTCAACCGTCGGATTTTAAATAAGTATAAAGGTGTGGGCGTGGCTAAGCCTCAAACTTTGACCTTTCGCCACGCCACTCTTTTTTTCACAGCTCCCTATTGGACTCCTTTTACCCAATCACCTGGAATCTCTGGTAAATAGCAGCTGACAAGTTGAGGTCACTTGGTCTACAGTACTGGCAGGTTTTGAAAAAAGGCGGGGCTTTGGGAGCATGGCGAAATTCGCCATCACGCCATGGCAATACGTTTGCCTCTCATTTCTTCAATTATCGTGACATCGCCACAAAATGTCTGGTGAGTGATCCTAGTCTGACCCCCAATAGAAATGGGCATCTGAGATTTGTGGGCGTGGCCTATATTCTGAAATAGCGCCCCCTAGGACCATTAAAACTGTCAGCCCCAAGACAAGGTTTGACTGAGGATTACGAAAATTGGTACACTCATGTAGGGTCTCTGGCCCTACAAAAAAGTCTCTTGGAGCCAAGCGCAATTTCGCACAGGAGGTCGGCCATTTTGGTCCAAGTACTCGATTTAGTGGTTTTCGCACACGTTTTTTGGACATTGATGGCCCGTTGCCCTTTACACCGATCACCTTCAAACTTATGCTATGTACTTTTAAGTCAAAGGGGAAAAAATTCAACCGTCGGATTTTAAATAAGTATAAAGGTGTGGGCGTGGCTAAGCCTCAAACTTTGACCTTTCGCCATGACATTACTTGACTTAATAACTCCCATGTGCATGATCAGATCTAATTCAAACTTTGTCTGTGTGATCACTGACCACATCTCAAGACAAAGACAATGTGGACAGCTGACATCACCTAAGCCCCGCCCCCTGACAACAGGAAGTCTATTGTTTTATGGTGAAATGCCCATATTTGTCCCCTCTAATTTAATGAAAATGACACTCAGGTCATACAGTGTCTTCATGATGTTTTAAAGACCATTCAGATCTGATAGCTTTCCAGAAAGGGAGGGGCTTTGATGTCATGGTGAATGCTGGCGTGACGCCATGACCTTACATTTGACTGTAACTTCCACAAACGGCCTCCGATTTGCCCGAAACTGAATATGGCAATGAACAATCATGCCCTTTAGCCAATGAGGCACAAACGGTTGGTGAATGTTATATAATGTCACCAAAGCTGACCTCAATGGGACTTTTCTGTAGTTGGTCACAGCGCCACCTAGATAACGTTATCCTTCGATAACTTTAAAAAACATGGTCAGAATAGCATTAAAGTTGGTCACTGTCATCACACCACCAGTGTGGTAAAGATAGAGGATTCCCTAGTGGTGAGACATAAAATATAATGGTGGGCTCAAAGGGGATGCTGAGTCAGGGTGAGTTGCGGACAAGGTGGCCGTTAGCAGTTTCTGGTGTTGGGGTGGTCGACGTTTGTGTTCTGCGGACGTGCCCTGGTGCCCCGGGCTGCCGGCCAGGCCGGAGCGGCGCGGAGCTGCGAGGGCCGAACGACGCTGCTTGCAGCTTTAATTATTATTATTCTTTTTTCTTCCGCGTCTTTGGGTGGCCTTTAGGGGGTCTTAGCATATCCAAAAAGTCACCAAATTCTGGCTCAATATAGAAAGTGCGTGAAATTTACGTATTTCACTGGCGATGTGAAAGTTCATAAAAAAGTGGCTCGACAGTGCCCCCTAGAAAGTGAAAAATACCCCTCTCCATAAAGCTTAGTTTATCGTACAGTTATGAAATTTGGTATACTGATAATACTCAACAGTCCGCACAGAAAAGCCTCTTGCAACCATGGTCAATATAAAACAGGAAGTCGGCCATTTTGGGTTGAAATGAGGATTTTTAGCCGTTTTGGCCAATTCTAGGGTCTATATTTGGTTGAACAGTTTGGTCATTTTTCGCACCATCGTCTCAAAAATAGTGCGAGATCGAACAGAAGCGATGGACGATTCAAATGAGACAATAAAATTGACTTTTCGTAAATACTGAAGGGGCGGGGCCAGGCCTCAAAGTTCGAGCACTCGCCAAAAAAATTCAAATTGCTATAATTTCACAAATGAAAGAATTACAGTTAAAACAATTTCTAAGGACAATTGCCATCGCCCCCCGAAGACAAATGAATGGTCGATAGATGATGTCACACAAGCCCCGCCCCCTCAGGACTTAAAAGGTCAAGTTTTACTGGGAAATTTTCCAAAATTCGCCCTTTCAAATAATCACCCCAAATTTGTAGCAGGTAACTGAAGACAAGTTGGGGTTGCTTGGCGTCACTTTATGGGAGTTTTCTGCAGAAGGCGGGGCTGTGGCGGCGCGGCGAAGTCAGGCGTACCGCTTAGGCCTTACGTTTGCCTCCCATTTCGTCATTTCTAAAGATATCGCCACAAAACTTCTTGGGAGTGATCCTAGTCCTGCCCCCCAAAAAATGTGATGTGAAAATCCTGTGGGCGTGGCCTATTTTCTGAAATAGCGCCCTCTAGGACCATTAAAACTGTCAGCCCCAAGCCAGGCTTTGACTGAGGATTACGAAATTTGGTACACTAATGTGGTGTCTCAGGACCTACAAAAAAGTCTCTTGGAGCCAAGCACCAAGTCGCACAGGAAGTCGGCCATTTTGGTCCAAGTACTCGATTTAGTGGTTTTCGCACACGTTGTTTGGAGAGTGTTGCACCATCGCCCTTTTCACCAATCACCTTCAAACATCTGCTATACACTCTTAAGACATAGATGAAAAAATTCAACCGTCGGATTTTAAATAAGTATAAAGGTGTGGGCGTGGCTAAGCCTCAAACTTTGACCTGTCGCCACGCCACTCTTTTTTTCACAGCTCCCTATTGGACTCCTTTTAACCAATCACCAGCAATCACTGGCAAATAGCAGCAGACAAGTTGAGGTCACTTGGTTTATAGTACTGGCAGGTTTCGAATAAAGGCGGGGCTTTGGGAGCATGGCGAAATTCACCATCACGCCATGGAAATACGTTTGTCTCTCATTTCTTCAATCATTGTTACATCACCACACAATTTCTGATGAGTGATCTTACTCTGACCCCTAATAGAATTGGACAGCTGAAGTTTGTGGGCGTGGCCTATTTTCTGAAATAGCGCCCCCTAGGACCATTAAAACTATCAGCCCCAAGCCATGCTTTGACTGAGGATCACGAAATTTGGCACACTAATGTAGTGTCTCAGGACCTACAAAAAAGTCTCTTGGAGCCAAGTCCAATGTCGCACAGGAGGTCGGCCATTTTGGTCCAAGTACTCGATTTAGTGGTTTTCCCACACGTTATTAGGAGAATGATGTCTCGTCGTCCTTTCCACCGATCACCTTCAAACTCCTGCTATATACTCTTAAGACATAGAGGAAAAAATTCAACCGTCGGATTTTAAATAAGTATAAAGGTGTGGGCGTGGCTAAGCCTCAAACTTTGACCAGTCGCCATTACGTTACTTGACTTAATAACTCCCATGTGCATGATCAGATCAATTTCAAACTTTGTCTGTGTGATCACTGACCACATCTGAAGACAGTGACAATGTGGACAGCTGACATCACCTAAGCCCCGCCCCCTGACTACAGGAAGTCTACTGTTTTATGGTGAAATGCCCATATTTGTCCCCTCTAATTTAGTCAACATGACACTAAGGTAATGCACTGTCTTCATGATGTTGTAATGACCATTCAGATCTGATAGCTTTTCAGAAAGGGAGGGGCTTTGATGCCATGGCGATTTCTGGCGTGAAGCTGTGACCTTACGTTTGACTGTAACTTCCACAAACAGCCTCCGATTTGCCCGAGACTGAACATCACATCACCAGTGTGGTAAAGATAGAGTATCTCCTAGTGGTGAGACGTGTAATGGTGGGCTCAGAGGGGATGCTGAGTCAGGGTGAGGTGTGGACGAGGAGGCCATTCACGGTTTCTGGTGTCGGGGTGGTTGACTGTCTGTTCTGCCAGACGTGCCCTGGTGCTCCCGGCTGCCGGCCAGGATGGAGAAGCGCAGAGCTGGGTTTGGAGAGCGTCGGGGATGGAGCGGAGGGGGTGCGGAAGGAGGGCGAGCTGCTTCGCTGCGAGGGCCGAACGACGCTGCTTGCAGCTTTAATTTTTCTTTATTTATTATTCCGGTGCCGCTTTGAATGGCTTTTTGGGGACCTTAACATACCCCAAAACTCACAATATTTTGCACACTTGTCAAGCCTGGTGAAAAATTTGATATTTTAAAGGTCCCAAAAAAATCGCAAAGAAAATGGCTGAACAGCGCCCCCTACAAAATGAAAAAAAAACCCTCTCCATAAAGCTTAGTTTACCGTACAGTTTTGAAATTTGGTACACTTATAGTACTCAACAGTCCGCACAGAAAAGTCTCTTGCAAGCATGGTCAATATCAAACAGGAAGTCGGCCATTTTGGGTTGAAATGGCGATTTTTTGCCGTTTTTGCCGTTTTTAGGGTCCGTTTCTGATTGGATTGCTCGATCATTTTTTGCACAATCCTCTTAAAAATTGTATACAATTGCTCAGAAGAGATGGGCGAACAAAATGAGACAATAAAATTGACTTTTCGTAAATGCTGAATGGGCGGGGCCAGGCCTCGAAGTTTGACTACTCGCCAAAAAAAATTAAATTGCTATAACTTCATAAATGAATGGAATAGAGTTACCAAACTTTCTGTGGTCATTCGTCATCCACCCACAAAGTAAATTGAATGGTCGGATGATGACATCACACAAGCCCCGCCCCCTCAGGACCAAAAAGATCAAGTTTTACTGTGAAAGGTCCCAAATTGCCCCATTTCACTTAATCACCACAAATTTGTAGCTGGTAACTCAAGACAAGTGGGGGTTGCTTGGCGTCACTTTATGGGAGTTTTCGGCAGAGGGCGGGGCTGTGGCGGCGCGGCGAATTCAGGCGTACCACCGTGGCCTTACGTTTGCCTCCCATTTCGTCATTTCCAAAGATATCGTCACGAAACTTCTTGTGAGTGATCCTAGTCCGGTCCCCCAAAAGATCTGATGTGAACATCTGGTGGGCGTGGCCTATTTTCTGAAATAGCGCCCCCTAGGACCATTAAAACTGTCAGCCCCAAGCCATGCTTTGACTGAGGATTACGAAATTTGGTACACTAATGTGGGGTCTCAGGACCTACAAAAAAGTCTCTTGGAGCCAAGTGCAAAGTCGCACAGGAAGTCGGCCATTTTGGTCCAAGTGCGCGATTTAGTGGTTTTCACACACGTTGTTTGGAGAGTGATACTCCGTCGCCCTTTTCACCAATCACTTTCAAACTTCTGCTATATAGTCTTAAGACATAGAGGAAAAAATTCAACCGTCGGATTTTAAATAAGTATAAAGGTGTGGGCGTGGCTAAGCCTCAAACTTTGACCTTTCGCCACGCCACTCTTTTTTTCACAGCTCCCTATTGGACTCCTTTTACCCAATCACCAGGAATCTCTGGTAAATAGCAGCAGGCAAGTTGAGGTCACTTGGTCTCCAGTACTGGAAGGTTTTGAAAAAAGGCGGGGCTTTGGGAGCATGGCGAAATTCGCCATCACGCCATGGAAATACGTTTGCCTCTCATTTCTTCATTTATCGTGATATCACCTCGACCATTGTTGTGAGTGATCCTAGTCTGACCCCCAATAGAAAAGGTCAGCTTAAGTTTGTGGGCGTGGCCTATTTTCTGTATTAGCGCCCCCTAGGACCATTAAAACTGTCAGCCCCAAGCCATGCTTTGACTGAGGATTACAAAATTTGGTACACTAATGTGGTGTCTCAGGACCTACAAAAAAGTCTCTTGGAGCCAAGTGCAAAGTCGCACAGGAAGTCGGCCATTTTGGTCCAAGTGTGCGATTTAGTGGTTTTCACACACGTTGTTTGGAGAGTGATGCTCCGTCGCCCTTTTCACCAATCGCCTTCGAGCTTCTGCTATATACTCTTAAGACATAGAGGAAAAAATTCAACCGTCGGATTTTAAATAAGTATAAAGGTGTGGGCGTGGCTAAGCCTCAAACTTTGACCTTTCGCCACGCCACTCTTTTTTTCACAGCTCCCTATTGGACTCCTTTTACCCAATCACCTGGAATCTCTGGTAAATAGCAGCTGACAAGTTGAGGTCACTTGGTCTACAGTCCTGGCAGGTTTTGAAAAAAGGCGGGGCTTTGGGAGCATGGCGAAATTCTCCATCACGCCATGGCAATACGTTTGCCTCTCATTTCTTCAATTATCGTGACATCACCACAAAATGTCTGGTGAGTGATCCTAGTCTGACCCCCAATAGAAATGGGCATCTGAGATTTGTGGGCGTGGCCTATATTCTGAAATAGCGCCCCCTAGGACCATTAAAACTGTCAGCCCCAAGACAAGGTTTGACTGAGGATTACGAAAATTGGTACACTCATGTAGGGTCTCTGGACCTACAAAAAAGTATCTTGGAGCCAAGCGCAATTTCGCACAGGAGGTCGGCCATTTTGGTCCAAGTACTCGATTTAGTGGTTTTCGCACACGTTGTTTGGAGAGTGATGCTCCGTCGCCCTTTTCACCAATCGCCTTCAAACGTCTGCTATATACTCTTAAGACGTAAAGGAAAAAATTCAACCGTCGGATTTTAAATAAGTATGAAGGTGTGGGCGTGGCTAAGCCTCAAACTTTGACTTGTCGCCACGCTACTCTTTTTTTCACAGCTCCCTATTGGACTCCTTTTACCCAATCACCAGGAATATCTGGCAAATAGCAGCACACAAGTTGAGGTCACTTGGTCTCCAGTACTGGCAGGTTTTGAAAAAAGGCGGGGCTTTGGGAGCATGGCGAATTTCGCCTTAACGCCATGGAAATACGTTTGCCTCTCATTTCTTCATTTATCGTGATATCACCTCGAAATTTGTTGTGATTGATCCTAGTCCGGCCCATCAAAAGATCTGATGTGAACATCCGGTGGGCGTGACCTATTTTCTGAAATAGCGCCCCCTAGGACCATTAAAACTGTCAGCCCCAAGTCACGCTTTGACTGAGGATTACGAAATTTGGTACACTAATGTGGTGTCTCAGGGCCTACAAAAAAGTCTCTTGGAGCCAAGTGCAAAGTCGCACAGGAAGTCGGCCATTTTGGTCCAAGTGCGCGATTTAGTGGTTTTCACACACGTTGTTTGGAGAGTGATGCTCCGTCGCCCTTTTCACCAATCGCCTTCAAACTGCTGCTATATACTCTTAAGACATAGAGGAAAAAATTCAACCGTCGGATTTTAAATAAGTATAAAGGTGTGGGCGTGGCTAAGCCTCAAACTTTGACCTTTCGCCACGCCACTCTTTTTCCCACAGCTCCCTATTGGACTCCTTTTACCCAATCACCAGGAATCTCTGGTAAATAGCAGCAGACAAGTAGAGGTGACTTGGTCTCCAGTACTGGAAGGTTTTGAAAAAAGGCGGGGCTTTGGGAGCATGGCGAAATTCACCATCACGCCATGGAAATACGTTTGCCTCTCATTTCTTCATTTATCGTGATATCACCTCGAAATTTGTTGTGAGTGATCCTAGTCTGACCCTCAATAGAAATGGCCGACTTAAGTTTGTGGGCGTGGCCTATTTTCTGAAATAGCGCCCCCTAGGACCATTAAAACTGTCAGCCCCTAGCCATGCTTTGACTGAGGATTATGAAATTTGGTACACTAATGTGGGGTCTCAGGACATACAAAAAAGTCTCTTGGAGCCAAGTGCAAAGTCACACAGGAAGTCGGCCATTTTGGTCCAAGTGCGCGATTTAGTGGTTTTCACACACGTTGTTTGGAGAGTGATGCTCCGTCGCCCTTTTCACCAATCGCCTTCAGACATCTGCTATATACTCTTAAGACATAGAGGAAAAAATTCAACCGTCGGATTTTAAATAAGTGTAAAGGTGTGGGCGTGGCTAAGCCTCAAACTTTGACCTTTCGCCACACCACTCTTTTTTTCACAGCTCCCTATTGGACTCCTTTTACACAATCATCAGGAATCTCTGGTAAGTAGCAGCAGACAAGTTGAGGTCACTTGGTCTCCAGTACTGGAAGGTTTTGAAAAAAGGCGGGGCTTTGGGAGGATGGCGAAATTCGCCATCACGCCATGGAAATACGTTTGCCTCTCATTTCTTCATTTATAGTGATATCACCTCGAAATTTGTTCTGAGTGATCCTAGTTTGACCCCCAATAGAAATGAATGGCTGAAGTTTGTGGGCGTGGCCTATTTTCTGAAATAGCGCCCCCTATGGCCATTAAAACCTTCAGCCCCAAGCCATGCTTTGACTGAGGATTGCAAAATTTGGTACACTAATGTGGTGTCTCAGGACCTACAAAAAAGTCTCTTGGAGCCAAGTGCAAAGTCGAACAGGAAGTCGGCCATTTTGGTCCAAGTACTCGATTTAGTGGTTTTCGCACACGTTGTTTGGACAATGATACCCCGTCGCCCTTTTCACCGATCACCTTCAAACTTCTGTTATATTTTCTTAAGACAAAGGGGAAAAAATTCAACCGTCGGATTTTAAATAAGTATAATGTTGTGGACGTGGCTAAGCCTCAAACTTTGACCTTTCGCCATTACATTACTTGACTTAACAACTCCAATGTGCATGATCAAATCTATATCAAACTTTGTCTGTGTGATCAATGACCACATCTCAAGACGTCATTGTGGACAGGTGACATCACCTAAGCCCCGCCCCCTGACAACAGGAAGTCTATTGTTTTATGGTGAAATGCCCATATTTGTCCCCTCTAATTTAGTCAACATGACACTAAGGTCAGGCACTGTCTTCATGATGTTGCAATGGCCATTCAGATCTGATAGCTTTCCAGATAGGGAGCGGCTTTGATGCCATGGCGATTTCTGGCATGACGCCATGACCTTACGTTTGATCGTAACTTCCACAAACAGCCTCCCATCTGCACGAGACTGAAAATGGCAATCAACAATCATGCCCTTTAGCCAATGAGATACAAATGGTTGGTGAAATTCATATAATAACACCACAGCGCCCCTTACACACCATTAAAACTGTAATAACTCCTACAGACGAGGTCGTAACTGCACCAAAAACTGTGAGTGCTCAGAGGGGATGCTCAGTCAGGGTGAGGTGCGGACGAGGTGACGATTAGCTGTTTCTGGTGTCGGGGTGGTCAACATTTCTTTTCCGCAGACGTGCCCCGGTGCCCCGGGCTGCCGGCCAGGCCGGAGCGGCGCGGAGCTGCGAGGGCCGAACGACGCTGCTTGCAGCTTTAATTGTTATTGTTGTTGTTAGCCACAAGGGCAACATGCCGATTATCACTTGTAAGTCGCTTTGGACAAAAGCGTCTGCTAAATACATAAAGATAAACATTTACTTGGTCACACAAATATGGACTGTCGCTAAATTTGGATCACAAGCTAAACCAAGGAGTTTAGCATTTCTGTTCAAATGAGCTCTGTAGAGCTCGAAGTTGTGTGTAAATAATTTAAAACAAGCTGTGTTTGCTTAGCTTGTTGGCTGAATGAGCTATAAGCCAGACTTTTTTTTCTTCTCTTTTTTATTTCATTCAAAATAAAAACAAATAAAACACATAAACAATAAGAAATACATGACAAAAAATCAAATTTGAGTGAAAAGGAGCAGAACGAAGAAAAACATCTTATAATTTCTGCCCCCTTTTCCAGAAGAAATAATCAATTTATATACAATTTCCATTTGTTAGACAAACATACATTACACATGGTCCCGTTCTGTTTGCAACGGCCCTTTCAGGAGTGGGTTCAGAGCATCGACATATAAATATTGGACAATGGGTTTCCATAGGCTCCAATAACACATTGTTGAAGAAAAATGGGAGGTGGCCACTACCGCCATTTTGACCGTGTCACAGGTTCTGTCAAACCCAGACAATTCCACAAAAGGGAAGAGAGGTGGAGCTGAGGGTGGGGCTGTAAGGCTGGGATCAACTGACGACACCCGGTCGAACTAGCTACAAGCTAACCTGAAGCTAACCCAAAGCTAAGGCAGAGGTGGGAGCTAAGCTAACCGAGGTAGCAACCTAGCTACAACCGGAGTTAACTGTGCACAACACCAGAGCTTCTGAGTCAGAGATACGCCGGGCTGGCCGCTGGGTAAAACCGGGTGGAACACAGAGGTCTCCGAGACCTCCACAAGCTGGCAGCCGCACAGCAGACAAGCGCTGCTGTGATCTGAGATGCGCAGAGCTGCCACTGGGGAGAACCGGGAGGAAAACATCGGTCTCCCGAGAGCTCCACAAGCCGATAGTGGGAACCCAGCTCCACCAACATGTTATATTTCAACCCATTTTCTAAAGTGCAGCATTATGTTCACGTGGGTCTGAGGCGGTGGTCACGTGGGTCTGTTGCTCATTAATTATACAGAATTTTAGGCTTTTAATACACTTAAACAGAAGAGTGAGAAAAAAATCCACCCCCCTCAGAGTTATCATGAGTGTAAACTAGATCATTTAAACCAAAAACATGTTTTGGTACCAGGCTGTAAACATGTTTATTTCTGCTGTGAAATTGGTATTTTTAACATGGGAGCCAATGAGGATTTGCTCGCTTCTGACACCAGCCCCCAGTGGATGAGGGTGGAACTGCAATTTTTGGTACTTCCGGGATTGCTTCAATTTTTGAGCCGCGTTGTGGGGGCTTGGTTCAGAGTCCGGTTCTGTTCTGGCAGGGAAACATTTAGGTGATAGAGCTGTGTGTGTGTGTGTGTGTGTGTGTGTGTGTGTGTGTGTGTGTGTGTGTGTGTGTGTGTGTGTGTGTGTGTGTGTGTGTGTGTGTGTGCGCGCGTGTGCCTGTGTGTGCGTGCCTGTGTGTGTGTTGTCGTGAGAACACGAGGGGAAGAGGTTTGGTGTGGAGCAGGTTCTTGATGTCTTGACCTTAACTGCAGGTCATCAGAGCCATGTCTAATGTTCACATGTGTGCGTCTTTAACCAGTGTAATATCATTTCCTGCAACCATCAGATTCTGTGACTCTAGGCGGGAGCCTGAAGGAAACGGGTCGGACTTCTGAATTTTCTTATCTTATTGCAAATGTAGCTTGCCTAAAGGGCAATATAAACATCACATAGTACACCTTTAATTTGTCTTTAATCCAGCTCCTAGATGCAATATATTTAGTGATGCTGATTGGCTAAAAATGATCCAGCTCTCCCTAGCAATTAGACATGATTGGCTGTTTAGCTTCAGTTCAGGGGCACTTTTTCCAGCCCCCCCTTGGTGTGATATTAGTGAGTATAAGAGACAGCTGGTGGAAATGACTCTGCATGTAGGCAGTGGCACACACTATAAAGCAAAGGTTACACGTTTATATATAAATGTGTACATATATAATGTAGGTTTGTTTACTTTTTATTCATTTACATCTCCATTCCTGTCAAGGTGGGTGGCACCCTAGCATCCCCTTTGGACAAGCCACCAATGCTACAAACCTGTTTAACATGGGATTTAACAGACATGTCCTGGTCAAATATAGCACCAAGGTTCTTTACTTTGTCACCGGAGACCAATTTAATGCCGTTCAGATCAGGTGATTGACTATGCTAGGCAGCAGCTTTATTTATATTGCACATTTCATACACAGAAGCATGTGAATGTGAAGAAACTAAGCCGTTTCCTTTTCTGAGGCTGTGGTCCAAAGATGACAACTTCAGTCTTGTCTTGGTTTAAAAGCAGAAAGTTTAGAGTCATTCAATGTTTTATTTCTTCAAGACAAGCCAATAATCTAGTATCGTGAGCATGACAGTGGGAGTTTATCTCATGCTGTCTAATGATTTTACCAATTGGAAGCATATATATATAGTAAAAATAAATGGTCCAAGCACTGAACCCTGTGGTACTCCCTGAGTAACCCTGGAGTATGAAGAAGATTTCTCATGTACATGAACAATCTGAAATCTGTCAGACAGGTAGGATTCAGACACGCGATGCACTCTGCTGGGTTTTCTTAGAAAACGTTTAACAGAAGGGAACAAAAGGTTCTGTTTGGATATTTGCTTTGTGGAGTGCCTTCAGATGACCTGTATGATGAACTGACATGAACCTAGAGGCTCAGCACAAAAATCCTGGATTTCTTATTTGATACTTTATAAGGCTGCTGTTGACACATCTGGAGGTGACATCATCATCGTCATAGGGAAAAGTGTGTAAAAGGTCTATGCTGCAGCGCCAGACTTCATCACTTAGAAATCAAAGTTAATCCACTTACTCTGCTCTGATTTTGACACAGGAAGCTTGTAGCTAACGATAATTCAAGGTCACAACCTGACGCAGTCTGTGTCATTGTCTGCTCTTTTATTTCCAACCTTCAGACGCGACCTAAACAGATGACAAAACAGCATTAATCACACAACCACCGCGCTCTTTCCCCCGGCTGTTTATTTTAACCAAACCCCAGATGGCTACAAAAACAAATCACTCTGTTTTCCTCTTTACTTTATAGATAATGCAGCATGCAGCAGAAGGTGAGCCCTAAGGTTATCCCGGGGGGACGTAGCTAACACAAGTCCTTCAAATTCACAAGACAAATGTGTCCATGCATGTGTGAGACAGCAGGACGGATCTAGTTCCCCCTACTGCAGGTGTAGTGTCACAAGAAGAACCGGATGTGTTCTGGTGACCGGAGGAGTGAGAGGCTGTGAAACATAATGCCACTGAAACAGACATTAAGGTCAGGCGAAGAGGAGGAGCTGTTCAAGAGGAAAATAAAACCTTCATCCACTCACGGAGGTCATTTCTGGGACAACAGCCAATAACATGACAGATTCTGATTGGCTGCTCGTCGTCTGGTCAGACCAAGCAGCTCTAACGGTGCTGCTTCATCGTGCGGCATGCCTTCCAGCCGCAGCAGCTGCCACAGACATCGGTTAATTAGCTCATGCTCAAACTGAAGTCATTTTTCATCTAAACCACCGATGTTACGTAAGCTACTCCAACCAGCCTGTAGACAGTCTGGATAAAAGCTCACAAAGGGTCGACCTTCAGACAAAAGCCGCTAAAACAAGCGAACAACCTCCGGCTGCTGCGTGGAATCGTTTGATAAAGGAAGGAAGTGTGTCAGAAGATGCTTCACAAGCAAAAAACAAAAACAAGAGTGGCAGAAGAATACAGAAGTGACAGAAACACAATCAGGAAAGTAGAAAATGCAGCAGTGTACACTCACTGGCCACTTTATTGGGCACACCTTGCTAGTACCGGGTTGGACCCTCTTTTGCCTTCAGAACCACCTTAAACTGAGCCTCATTTAACTCAGAGCTACAGTATTTAATGCCCCACCAGACAGGAAGTTGTATTAAAATCTACATTTAATCTTCAGTTTGAACCAGTACTAGTGCACCTTTGAAGGCTTAAGCTCTAGTAGTTAACACAGTTTAGATGGTGATGTCTCAGCAGCAGTTTAAGGTGAAGGATGGACTCCCAAGACTCCTTATTATTGTCAAATGCAGACAGAAAATAGGAAAAGGCTGCAGCTCAGTCCCAGCCTGGGGGGTTTAACCAACAACCATGTTAGCGGCTTCTTGCTTCTCAGGGGCGGCGTTAGGCCCGGCTACTTGGGCTGAAGCCCCGGATGTTCTTCAGTCCTTAATCCGCCCCTGCTGATGTTTACATAGTTAAGGAGTCGGAACTCTAAAAAATCTTTTATTTTGAAATTTACAGGATGCTTTTCACGATACTGTGTGATTTCCTGGATAACTCCGGACTCGTCCCAGTCACGTGCAAAAACACAACCCAATCCCAACTTTAGCAGAGCGGCGCGGCGCCTCTGGGACTCACCTGGAACGTTCTGCACCATGGCCGGTGTGAATCCCACCAGAGACCATAATGGATATTATATATAACATGGCCTAATGCACCACAGGCGGTGGATTGGGGGCTACATGACAGTTTCAACCAAGCATCTACCGCCTATTAAATTAAAACCATTAGGAAAACGGTTACATTTAGACATTTAATGGTTCTGGTTTTTGTTTTGAGTGTTAACTAACAGAATCTGGGAAATGGGTTTAAACCGACCCTGGTGCATGACTACCTTAGATATAAGTGGAATCCCATAAATCATAGTTAACCTTCTCTTTGTTCACCATGGCAGAACCTTAAACAGCTTTTCCTGCCTGCTTCTCTAAATGCCAGCCTGGAATGAATTTGATTTAAAAAATCCTCCTTTTGGAGACAAATCTGAACGCTGATCACGTTCTCTGTTTGAGAATCTCATCACACACTCCCGTCTGCTTTGGACTGGACGGCCTGCTCTAACAGCGCTAAGTTATTACAGCAGAAGTTCAGCGGTGCCTCACCACATCAGATGATTATCTCCATGTCCTCTGGCCTCGTTTGTGTCTGCGCTACGACTCCGGTGGCTAATGCAGACGTTTGGACCCGATCAGAATATTCCTGACCGCTGATCGGGCTCATCGAAACTTAAAGAGCAACATCGTAAATAACACAAACAGGCTACTGCAGCAGTGTGTGTGTGTGTGTGTGTGTGTGTGTGTGTGTGTGTGTGTGTGTGTGTGTGTGTGTGTGTGTGTGCGTGTGTGTGTGTGTGCGTGTGTGTGTGTGCGTGTGTGTGTGTGTGTGTGTGTGTGTGTGTGTGTGTGTGCATGCGTGCGTGTGTTGCAGACTGTTTGAATCAGGCTAGTCATGATTTATAGCTAATATTAGGAGGCCTGAGAGAGGGCGGAGTCAGGGACGTGGCAAAGAAAATAGAAGAAAGTGAACCCAAGGATGCGGACGGGCGAGTCGTGGGTGAGGGAGGGGGGAGGGAAAAGGGGGATGAGGGATGAAGGCTTTTGCAATCTCATCCATGACTAAGATCAATGTAACCCCTCTGCTTGCCTCTGCGGTGCGATTATATCTTTAGATGAACACACTGCCAGCATGTCGGAATGCTCCCGCTCTGAGGTGTGTGTGTGTGTGTGTGAGAGAGAGAGAGAGAGAGAGAGAGAGAGAGAGAGAGAGTGAATGAACAGGCTACAGCGAGTGACTTCAGAGGGTTAAGCGGAACGGCTCGCTGCCCCGCGGGCGCCACCGCTCAGCCGACACACATTGATCTTAATACGGAGAATGATGGCGGAGCAGGAGAGGTCAGCGGGATGAAAGACGGGATGAACATGGGGGAGAAATGGAGGGGAACAGCTGGGACATTAGCTGGATGTGAGAAGAAGCAGTTTAGGCTGGGTTAACATGGACTTAAGTGTCAGGGTGACTTTTGGAAGGCCCACTTGTTCAGGAACACCAGAAGAGATCTGAAAGCTTCTGCCACAAAGAGCCATTACGTTTTTCTGAGGCACATGCATGCAGACACTCTGGCTAATTATAAAATTTGAGGGAAGGTTCAGTTTTTGTCTGTGAAAAGCTACAATTCTCAGATGCTGAACTATCCCGGTTTAGGTCGGCTGGACTGATGAGCTCATGGCTAGTTCACAGTAGATTACCACCACACAGAAAAGGTGTTTGCAAACATTTCCAATGATATAAAATGTCCTTCGTGAGAATATTTATATAGAATTCTGAAGAGGAACGGACCCCAGTCTTGCTAACAGATCACCAGCCAATCACAGCGCTCCAGGTCCACAGATGTTAGAAGGTCAAAGGTGAAGTTCACAGAGAAATGATTGATAATTGTTCTTTTTGTGACACTCCGAGTGTCTCATGCTGGCTGAACATGAAAAAAAATGTCCTACACCTAGCATTAGCATTAGCTTCTGATAAAAAACAGACAGTGAAAGTCAAGCCACTCAAACGGGGCACTTACTCACTTACATTCATGCACTCAGCCATCCTGACTCACGACAGAGAAGGCTGTTGTTGGTTTAGTCCAGGAAACAGCAGAGAACGTCTCTGCTAGTAGAAGCTAACTGTTAGCATTAGCAACTCCACAACACAGCAGAACTCCTCCAGGCTTGTGTTATTTGTGGGGATAAAACATCAACGTTGCAGAGCAAACAGAGTCGGTGGTAGAGTCGTGTTGCTGTTAGCCAATCAGAGGAGAGATGTTTGCATGTCATGGATATTATTGAGTAAAATTCCAAATCCTGCTGGTCTCTGATTGGTCTGGAATTTTGAATGAAGTTGGTGGATGTTTTGTTAAAAGCATCACGATTCTTCTGTTCCATCGCTGCACCTCTGAGAGATCGTAGTTTCGACGAGTTTTTCCCCACAACACCTCAGTGACAGGTCACCTACAAGTCCCCCTGATGATGTCATTAAAGCAGGGAGGGGCTTTCTAACCTCAGAGCTGTGGAATCACAGGTGAAACTAGCTGTGGTTCTGTGTTTATTACTGTTTCAGGTCAATACCAAACAAGCAGCACATCTTTTATACGTATTTTACTACAGACAGGAGCAGCAGTAAATCCAGAGTTTTGAATAAATATAGGAAGGATTAAAACACCTACGGGACTATTTGTAATCTAATTTATGAGCCATATTTACCATATTTCTACAGTCACACGCTAATCCTGCCGCACTTTCCTCATGTTTAATTCATTCTGGTTGTTTACCTTTCTGAGTCTGAGTGATACGGTGAAGACATCTGAAGGAACAAGCAGCCAGGAACATTCGCCAGGACATTACCTCGATCACATCCAGAGCCATATGGCTGCCTGAGGGCAGACAGGGTCAGCTGGCCCACTTTACACTTGCTTAGGTCACAACGAGTGGAGTGAATCAGTCTGAACTACGTCAGAAGAGCAGCGTTTACCTCCATTCAGATCAAATCAAGCACTGCTTCTATCAAACTTCTTAGAAAAAATCACAGGGAAGCCCACTGACCTGTAAAAGAGAATGTCAAGGATTTTAATAAGGGACACTCTACAGGGACTACGTATGTCTGAGTGCTGAGCACCTATGAAGGTGGGTTGTTGTTTTTAATTAGAGAACAAGGTGCTGAGAGGTCTGCTAATGATGACACGTGGTCTCCATCCACCAGGCAGGCAGGAACTTCATCTGAAATGTCTCCATGGGCTCATAGGAGTGGAGTCAGGCCAGAGGAGATTCCACGGGTCATAAAGTCAGTCATCACTTTAGTTCCCTGTGGAACCTGACCGGTACCACAGGTTAGCTGGTTTAAACACAGAGAAGGCTTCGAGTGTTGCTAAGACTCATTTATTTATTCATTTATATAAAATAGCGATTCTGAGGGTTTTTGGTGTTTGTTGAGACGGAAATCAGATGATGTGAGCGGCATGTTTAAAGGCAGCAAATTCAACATCAGGATGATATGTGATTGTTATTGGTGAGGGCTGAAAGGACCAGCTGTCAGTAGGAAGACTTTGTCTGCAGAGATCTGACAGGTGGCTGCAGGTGTGAAAACGACCAATCAGATGAGGCTTCTAGGTGACCAAGTTTTATCGCTGGCTTCAATCTGACTGCTGGATGTCTACAGGTGTGTGTGTGTGTGTGTGTGTGTGTGTGTGTGTGTGTGTGTGTGTGTGTGTGTGTACACACAGACTCATCACAACACATTCTCACACCTGAAGTGTTGAAAAAAACTGATGGGTGACCAAGAGTTTATTTTCGACGAGTAGGGACCCCCCGCACGTTGCTTAGCGACCAGAGCGCCGTTTTCCGACAACGCACATTCTAATCGTCCCATTAACCGAGTTGGAGAGGGACATTACGACCAGAAACAAAGGTTTGCATGTGCAAGAGGGTTAGGGTTCGGATGGGGTGAGGGGTGAGGGGGAGGTTAAATAGCAAAGGGTAATGGTTACAGATCAATGAAATCTCTGTTTTACTGCAGCAGTTGGAAAACTGCGCTCTGGCACAATGCGTTGCCTCCCAATTCGCTGAGGCTCCCAGCTCGTCATAAACTAACGCCATTTTCAGACGCTTCGGGTGTTAGAATGTGTTGCTCATCTCTACAACTACATGTTTCCTGTCCAGTCAAGAGCCTCTGGTGAGCGCTGGTGAAAACTCAGTGGGAGGAGCTAAAGCACCCCCAGTCATCAGAACAAAGTGCTGTTCCAAATACACAAGTTTGTTATGTGAGTAAACATCACTTTTCTGTAGTTGAGATTCGATTAAACATTAAAGTTTGACATTTCCTCTCAGGAAATGAGAAGTTGTCCCGTTCTCCTGAACCAGACTTGGTTTTTGGATTTTATCAGAGAGTAGCCGGTAGCAAGTCGGACCTGTTCCCGGTGAGGGTTGGACTCTGCCAGGGCTGCCCCTTGTCACCGGTTCTGTTCATTACCTTTATGGACAGAATTTCTAGGCGCAGCCGTGGTGTGGAGTGTGTGGAGTTTGGTGGCAGGAGAATCTTGTCTCCGCTTTTTGCGGATGATGTGGTCCTCCTAGCTTCATCCAGCTCTGACCTTCAGCTCTTGCTGGGGAGGTTCTCAGCCGAATGTGAAGCGGCTGGGATGAGGATCAGCACCTCCAAATCTGAGACCATGGTTCTCGACCGGAAAAGGGTGGCTTGCCAACTCTGGGTCGGGTGAGAGGTCCTACCTCAAGTGGAGGAGTTTAAGTATCTCGGGGTCTTGTTCACGAGTGAGGGTAGGAGGGATCGGGAGATCGACAGGCGGATTGGTTCAGCGTCTGCAGTGATGCGGACGCTGAGCCGATCTGTCATGGTGAAGAGGGAGCTGAGCCAGAAAGCCAGGCTCTCGATTTACCGGTCGATCTACGTCCCAGTCCTCACCTATGGTCATGAGCTTTGGGTAATGACCGAAAGAACGAGATCGCGGATACAAGCGGCCGAATTGAGTTTCTTCCATAGGGTGGCCGGGCTCAGCCTTAGAGATAGGGTGAGGAGCTCGGACATTCGGCAGGGACTCGGAGTAGAACCAGGGGCGTAGCACCAAATTCTGGGCCCTAGGTACAAGTCTTCTAGGTGGGCCCCCATGCTCAATTACTTAATATCTCTCTGACACATTTTTTGTCATGCTATAAGACAAGATAATAAATATGATCTTAGTTTAACCTCTATATTGAGCAAATACAAATGCCAGCATAATAAAAGTGAAATGCCAAGACTTCACATATAATTATTTTTATTTGCCAACAATGTGTTCAAACAAAAATCCTGGAATTTATTTTCCTGTAAATGCCCACTGACAGGTCTTCATGTTAGCAAAATCACTTATGAGATCTTTAAAGTCCAATCCTTTGGCTAATTGGCTTTCAATAGAAAAAAGAACTAGGCTGTTCAGTCTATCCTGGGACATTGTTGATCTCAAATAATTTTTCACCAGTTTCAGTTTGCTAAAAGCCCGTTCACCCCCAGCAACAGTCACAGGCAGTGTGCAAAAAATCCTCAGTCCAATACAAACTTCTCCAAAAATGCTCTGTAATTGCATCCTGTATGGCATTAAGCAGCTCAAGAGGAGACCGAATGTGTGGAAATGTGGCACCATATATTGTTCTCAGGTGTAGCATCTCATTCTCAAATTCAGCTGTGAGATCCTTGTAATATTTTCTCATCAGTGCCTGGCATGATGTCTTCATCTGCTCTTCAGTCATGTCTGTCATGGTTCATGATGTTAAGCTTTGCTAATACTTATATGTATTGATATATTAAATACATATGACATGAAATAAACCAGGTTCTCTCTGTGAATGTAATGCACTCTAAATTTTATAATCCCTGCATTATCAGCCAAATTATAAGATTGTCCGTTTTCAAGATCAAATATAAAGAAATTTAAAATAGGCTTAAAATATCTAACCAAGTCAATAACAATCCTCTAACACCAGTGTCGTCATGCTATATGAAAAACAGTGGCAGCTTCTCATTCCTGAGATTACCACGAATCCATCGATACCAAGTTTGTCCTGGTCCATGACTGGGAAGGAGCTGAAATATCCACACAGAGTGAACCTGTTTTTACTGCGAGGTCCGCGAATTAATTGGCGGCGGCCGCCCGCGATAATAATTCTGATTTTAATATATATATATATATATATATATATATATATATATATATACATATGTATATTAGGGATGAGCGAGTACACCACTATCTGTATCTGTACTCGGAATGGGCGTGGCATAACCCGGAAGTGGGCGTGGTTTAACCGGAAGTGGACATGGTTTACATCAATGTATTATTTTAAGTCTGAAATTTATATGGATTGATCAGAAGTTGCTATGTGTATTGTTTATTTGAAAACTATTTACAGAGCAGCCTCAGAAGTGAGATTAAATATTTTTGATCACAATAGTAAAGAAACTATTACAGAAAAAGTGTTTCAATAAAATCAGAACATTAATATTTGAGTGCATGGATTAATACATCTGAACCCATGCAGTAGGAACTAGGAAATATGAAATGCTAGAACCAGACACAACTTTATATATATTTTTTTATTTTAATTTGATTAAACTGATTTTTTTTCTTAACGTTCTTGGCATTTTCCCACACAAAGTTTAACAAAGAAATGTTGATTAATGTGTGTTTGTGAGTGTGTGTGAGAGAGAGAGAGAGAGAGAGAGAGAGAGAGAGAGAGAGAGAGAGAGAGAGAGAGAGAGAGAGAGAGAGAGAAAATTAAAAACCCCACCGGAGCGGAGGTAGTGACAACAGCACGTCAGCTCTGTCTTGTCAAATGCACCATGTCAGTTACGAAAAAAGTAACTTTAAATATTCAACCGAAAAAGAGGCGAGCTGAAGAAAACCTAGGGAAAACTGAAGAAACGTGAGCAACAGTGAAGCCACACTTGTCACAGCGCGATCCGTTACTGTCTGTGTGTGTGCGTGGATGAGCCGGCCGGACTGAGCTCCCGGTCGGCTAGAGAGTTTTGTAAGTAGGGAGGGGCGGGCGCTCTATGTGACTGGCCAATCACAGAGCGTGAAGACAGTCAGTTACCCAATGAAGATTTTCCTTCAGCACGATTACAGAGAATGACTCGTTTTACTAGTTTCATGCTCGTATTCATCAAAAATGCGTTATCCGTACCGGATACTCGTCTGAAATGAGTATCCGGCTTATCCCTAAAATTAGTGTTTTCACTGATAACACTAATTAATTTATATTTGATCTTGATGGTGAAACTAAAGGTGTTTAACACTGAACACCTAACATGAATGCAGCTTCTGAGAGCTAGCTAATATCAGCTAAAACTGTGTTCTGCTGCTGCTGCTCACCTTCCTTCTACTTGCTTCTGTTCAATTAACTTTTCCTCCTTCTCCTTCTTTTCTTTTCTTTTCTGGAAGCCAGATTTCCCTTTCTTGGGAAAAGACATGACTGACTCTCCTGCCTCCAGCTCTGGCTGTCGGCATCTGCGATGTCTCATTAGCACATGCAGCCGTGCAGCCCCTGGCCGCTGGTGTGGACTAAACCACTTTGCACATTTTTAAGGGGTGATAGATGCCTCAGAGATTATTCAGTTATTATTTTTAAGGCGAAATTCTGTTTCTTAACCTCTTTATCCAGGTAAAGGGAAATTTATTAAGACATTAAGTAAGTTGGGGGAAAAAAACAACAACAATAAAACATTTTTATTCAAAGCTGTCTCAGGGCCCCTCCCTGCAGTGGGCCCTGGGTAAACGGTACCCTTTCCCCCCCCAGTCCGACGCCCCTGAGTAGAACCACTGCTCCTCTGGATCGAAAGGAGTCAATTGAGGTGGTTTAGGCATCTGGTCAGGATGCCTCCTGGACGCCTCCCAGGGAAGGTGTTTCGGACATGTCCTGCCAGTAGGAGGCCCCCGGGTCGACCCAGGACACTTTGGAGAGGTTACATCTCCAGCCTGGTCCGGGAACGCCTTGGGGTCCTGCCGGAGGAACTGGTGGAGGTGGCCGGGGAGAGGACGGTCTGGAGCTCCCTAGTGGGAATGCTGCCCCCGCGACCCGGACCCGGATAAGCGGAGGAAGACGACGACGGTTTGAGTGATTTAGACCAAACATAAGCTGCTGTCATCAGGCTAGCGTGTCTCTGCTACAGAAGGCAAAGGACTTCTTTCATTCCTTCACAGTAAGAGTCTGAAAAATAGACAAAAACTAGTGTATGAATTAGATGATTAGCTCTAAAATGATCTGGTTATTTTCTTCTATCAAAGTTAATGCTGTTGATGGTGATGTTTGATACAAGTAAAGAGCTAATGTATAAAAAATGTCGTCTGTTGTATTTTAAACTGTCTAGTTTGGTTTGTAAAACATTGTTAAGCTAATTAGGCAAGGCAGCTGCATTTATATTTCATACACATTCAATGTGCTTTCCAGGAGCCGCAACCATTAAAACGGCAGATTTTAAAATACACAAATAAAATTAGACATAAGAATAAAGTCAAGACAAAGTTAAAGGTGAGCAGTTACAGTGCAGAAGGTGCAGCATAAGAACATTTATCCAAAGGCTGATGAATGTATGAAAGGTTTCTATTTTGATTTAAAAGTTAAAGTTGGAGCACATCTGAGGTCATGAGGAAGCTGAGTCTATCTGTAGCTAAAAGCAGCTTCACCCCGTTGGGTTCTGACCCGAGGTTCTACCAGCTGACTGTTTCCTAAGGATCCCAGAGCCCTGCTGGGCGTAGATACAGGAAGGAGCTCCGACATTTATCTGGCCACATGCCACGGAGGGACTTATAAACTAGTAGAAATAGGGGAAACACTTTTAGTTTGAGAAAATGTGACTCAGTGGTTCTTTATTCACTTTCTCTCTCCCTTTCCTTACATTTTTTCTCCTTTTAAACACATTTTTAATCATTTTTGTAATCTTTTATATTTTAATTTAATTTTGTTTGTTTTTTGTTTTTCTTTATATAAAGCATCTCGTGATTTTTATTTTGAGAGGCGCTATATAAAAGATTGTTTTCCTTAGCAAATTTTAACATCAAATTTTTACTTCTATTCAAATAACCCCACCCCCTGAGAATTATACCCGAACCAATCAGTGCTGAGCAGCGTACGTCACACCACGACGCTCAGTTTCTCATAAACGTGGCGTCTGACGCGGAGTTGGCTACAGCTCTTTCCTCTGTTCCAGATGACTTGAATGTCTTTAAAACCACAAGAAGAAGAAGCGCTAAAAGCCTTTCTTCTAAAGAAAGATGTTTGCGCCAGACGCCATTTTGGACTACAGAGCTGCGCAGTACTGGTTCTGATTGGTCATTTTTGAGCTGGCTAGTCCCGCCCCTCATGTGCCTCTCTGCCTGAGTGTAACCAGACTCTTTCTCTGTGTGTAGAGGACGAGTCAGGCAGGCCAGGCTCGTGGGAATGGGCCGTATGACCTAAGATCTATATCACAATGTATAATTTTCTTCTGTTTATTTATTTATGTCAAAATTATCGTTGTTAACATTCTTACATTACATTCTCACAAACTAGATGAAATTCAGCAGAACAAACACTTTTGAAAATTATTGAACATTTAAAAAATAAATCTTACAAGTAGTTGTTATGCCATGATTCATTCTCCAAACAAAGCAACCAAAAGGATGAAGACATTCAATAAAATACAAGCTAAATGTGATGAAAACACAAACTTAGTTTGAACTGAAGTGAAAAATGTAAAAACAGAAATATCATTTAATCACTTTTCATTTTGTCATAGAAGTTAAGCTTCACTAGTGAATAACTGCAGGTAAAATGGTTCTTATTTATATTTATTTATCAACAATATTACATAAGGTTAGAGGTTTATTCTCTTTCTCTGCCCCCGTTTGACTAGCGGCTCTGGGGTTATTAGAGGTCAAACCCGTGGTGCGCACCAGCCACAGGGAGAGAGACAGATGGGGAGAGAGGCAGATGGGGAGAGAGGCAGACCGGGGAAAGAGACAGAGAGGGAGAGAGACAGACCGGGGAGAGAGACAGACAGAGGAAAGAGACAGACGGGGAGAGAGGCAGACAGGGAGAGAGACAGACAGGGAGAAAGACAGATGGGGAGAGAGACAGACAGGGAGAGAGACAGACGGGGAGAGAGGCAGAACGGGGGAGAGAGGCAGACCGGGAAAGAGAGACAAACGGGGAGAGAGGCAGACCGGGGAGAGAGGCAGACCGAGGAGAGAGGCAGACCGGGGAAAGAGACAGAGAGGGAGAGAGACAGACCGGGGAGAGAGGCAGACCGGGGAGAGAGACAGACAGAGGAAAGAGACAGACGGGGAGAGAGGCAGACAGGGAGAGAGACAGACAGGGAGAAAGACAGACGGGGAGAGAGACAGACAGGGAGAGAGACAGACGGGGAGAGAGGCAGAACGGGGGAGAGAGGCAGACCGGGAAAGAGAGACAAACGGGGAGAGAGGCAGACCGGGGAGAGAGGCAGACCGGGGAAAGAGACAGACAGGGAGAGAGACAGACAAGGAGAGAGGCAGACAGGGAGAGAGACAGACGGGGAGAAAGGCAGACCAGGGAAAGGGACAGACAGGGAGAGAGACAGACGGGAAGAGAGGCAGAACGGGGGAGAGAGGCAGACCGGGAAAGAGAGACAAACGGGGAGAGAGGCAGACCGGGGAGAGAGGCAGACCGGGGAAAGAGACAGACAGGGAGAGAGACAGACAAGGAGAGAGGCAGACAGGGAGAGAGACAGACGGGGAGAAAGGCAGACCAGGGAAAGAGACAGAGAGGGAGAGAGACAGACCGGGGAGAGAGGCAGACCGGGGAGAGAGACAGACAGAGGAAAGAGACAGACGGGGAGAGGGGCAGACAGGGAGAGAGACAGACAGGGAGAAAGACAGACGGGAGAGAGACAGACAGGGAGAGAGACAGACGGGGAGAGAGGCAGAACGGGGGAGAGAGGCAGACCGGGAAAGAGAGACAAACGGGGAGAGAGGCAGACCGGGGAGAGAGGCAGACCGGGGAAAGAGACAGACAGGGAGAGAGACAGACAAGGAGAGAGACAGACGGGGAGAGAGACAGACGAGGAGAGAGGCAGACAGGGAGAGAGACAGACGGGGAGAAAGGCAGACCAGGGAAAGGGACAGACAGGGAGAGAGACAGACGGGAAGAGAGGCAGAAAGAGGAAAGAGACAGACGGGGAGAGAGACAAACGGGGAGAGAGACAGACAGGGAGAGAGGCAGACAGGGAGAGAGACAGACAGGGAGAAAGACAGATGGGGAGAGAGACAGACAGGGAGAGAGACAGACGGGGAGAGAGGCAGACAGGAAGAGAGACAGACTGGGAGAAAGGCAGATCAGGGAAAGGGACAGACAGGGAGAGAGACAGACGGGAAGAGAGGCAGACAGAGGAAAGAGACAGACGGGGAGAGAGACAAACAGGGAGGGAGACAAACGGGTAGAGAGGCTGACAGGGAGAGAGACAGACAGGGAGAAAGACAGACGGGGAGAGAGACAGACAGGGAGAGAGACAGACGGGGAGAGAGGCAGACCGGGGGAGAGAGGCAGACCGGGAAAGAGAGACAAACGGGGAGAGAGGCAGACCGGGGAGAGAGGCAGACCGGTGAAAGAGACAGACAGGGAGAGAGACAGACGGGGAGAGAGACAGACGAGGAGAGAGGCAGACAGGGAGAGAGACAGACGGGAAGAAAGGCAGACCAGGGAAAGGGACAGACAGGGAGAGAGACAGACGGGGAGAGAGGCAGACCGGGGAAAGAGACAGACAGGGAGAGAGACAGACGGGGAGAGAGACAGACGAGGAGAGAGGCAGACAGGGAGAGAGACAGACAGGGAGAAAGGCAGACCAGGGAAATGGACAGACAGGGAGAGAGACAGACGGGGAGAGAGGCAGACAGAGGAAAGAGACAAACAGGGAGAGAGACAAGCGGGGAGAGAGACAGACGGGGAGAGAGACAGATGGGGAGAGAGACAGACGGGGAGAGAGACAGACATGGAGAGAGAGACAGGGAGAGAGGAGTTGCACAAAACTTGTGTTTCTAATGAGAGAAACATCTGCGGATGGGAAATGGTTCTAACTAAATCTTGGGAAATGTGTGAAAGTGTTGAAGTCTGTGTGTTTATTGTGTTAAAAAAACAAACAGCTTTAAGGTAATTAGTGTTAACGAGCTATTAACGCACCACTATTATTTACTGAGGATGTTTCTCTGTTCAACATCACGTCTGTACAACCAACGTTACCCTATCTTCAGCACTCCTGAATCCACGCGCTCCGTGCTGCAGCCGCCTCTCCAAAGCCGACGCATGCTGACAAAATTCATGCACAGTTGTCGTTGGCCTAAATTGATCATTGATAAAATGATCAACCATATATTCCTGTTCATTACTTCTTTTGAGAATGCATTAAGCATGACTCATCCCAGCACAATGTGTTTTTTTGCAGGGTGAATGCTGACATCATCTGGGTAATGAAATATAACTTTTTCTGTGCCCTGTTGTGCGCTCACAGACCCTCAGAGGTATGGGTACCCCTGGTTGTGAATCGCTGGTTTACTGATAAGCAGTGTAGAGATGTAAGAACAATATCTTACAGGAAAATATCTTCAGCTTGTCCAAAATGCTGCAGCTAGAGTTCCAATGAGAATTAAAAAGAGAGATCATATCTCTCCTGTCTTAGCTTCTCTACATTGGCTACCTGTTAAATTCAGAATAGATTTTAAGATCCTTCTTCTCACATATAAAGCTCTTAATAATAAAGCTCCATCATACATCAGTGATCTGATTGTTCCATACGTTCCTAACCGAGCACTTCGCTCTCAGACTGCAGGTCTACTGGTGTTTCCCAGAATATCTAAAATTAGGATGGGAGGCAGATCTTTTAGTCATCAGGCTCCTCTTCTGTGGAACCAAGTCCCAGCTTTAGTCCGTGAGGCTGACACTTTGTCTACTTTTAAGAATAGGCTTAAAACATTTTTATTTGACAGGGCCAATGGTTAAAATCTGATGTTAGCCTAAGTCTGGACAAGTGGGGGAGTACAGGGAGGTAGAGTGTACAGTCGGTAAAGACGGCTCTCCCTTGCCCTGCCTCCAACATGCCTCCATCTAAATAGGATAGATTATCCAGAGTTATCTCGGTAGTTATGCTGCTATAGGCTTAGACTGCTGGAGGATACACTGACCACTTTTCACACTCTACTGCTTTCTTCTACAGTCTGCTCTTTAACTGTACTATTTTCTGCAATTTCAGCTGTTAACTTTATTTTCTCTGTAAGTATTTTTCTCCCCAGAAGAAGCTACAATGACGTTCTGCTGAGCTGTGGTGTCCTCATGGAGGGGGCCATCGACTAGCACACTGCTGCTAACCACTAAAACATTCTCCTTCTCCTGACAATGGCTTTTTGCTTTCCTTGACGTTGGATGTGCTACTACTAGTTTATCCGTTTAATTATAGATCCACTAGGATAAATAGAATAAAGTTGATCTTTCACCAAATAGAATATTTCCTAAGACATCACAATATAACTATAGACACATTATGGGCTCGACACACGGGAGGCGACCTCGCCTCTCCTCCATTCATTTTCAATGAGACATACGCGACAAAGCGATAATCGCGGGTCTCTCTCCTACTAAGCGAAACGCGAAAAACGTGCGTGTGAAAGTTTGCACTCGTGCACGTGTCGTGCACGTACGACCCAGCGACGCGATCCCAGAAAGTTGAAACATTTTCAACTTTTCATCGCTGTCGCTCAGACGAGGACCAATCAACGGAGGTTTCATTCACTGACCAATGAGCGGACAGGATGCTCTGCACATCTCCGAGCAAACATGGAGGAGAAGTTGATTATTATTATGTTTTATGAAGTAAAATCAGAAGTAAGATTTCACATAACTCTAGCAGCACCTTGTGAAACATCATATCTACCACTTTATTAACTCTGAACCGCTTAAATAACCTTAATTCCCTCCAACCTGACACAGCCAAACAAAACAACGGAAGTTTCGATTTCGCCATGGAACAGAACGCGTAGACGGCTTTGCCGCTGGCCGCTGCCGCGGATCGCCTCCCGTGTGACAGGTAATAAAAGCGACGGCGACAAATTTCGCTGATCGCGGTCGTTTGTCGCCTCCCGTGTGTCGAGCCCATTACTAGTCTTTGTGAGTGTGCATGCGGGCGTGCGTGTGTGCGTGCGTGCGTGCGTGCGTTTGTGCGCGTGTGTGTGTGTGTGTGTGTCTGTGTCTTTGTCTGCCTGCTCTGTCTTCTCGATCCCCAGTGAGTCGTGGTGGATGGCTGCTTATACTGAGCCAGGATTCTCTGGAGGTTTCTTCCTGTTAAAAGGGAGTTTTCCTCTCCACTGTCGCTTTTTGCTTGCTTAGTATGAGGACTGCTGTATAGTCACTGACACTAGTCAGTGACTTGATGCAATTTGCTGGGTTCCTTATATAGGAAAAATTATTTCTGATTGGCCTAATCAACTGTCCTGAATTGGAATGTTTATTATGTGAAGTGCCTTGAGACGACTCCTGTTGTGATTTGGCGCTATATAAATAAACTTGAATTGAATTGAATTGAGTGATGTGTTCGCTTCTCTTGGATCTTGTTAAGACTCTAGCAGCAGCGTTCTGAACAAGCTGCAGTTGCTTCACAGCTATTTTTAGGAAGACCAGTTAGGAGACCATTGCAACAGTCCAGCCTGCTGGAGATGAACACATGAATGAGTTTCTCTGGGTCGTGTCTGGACATGAGACCTCTGAGTCGTGCTACTTAATGAAGATGGTAAAACGCCGATCATAGATAATGTGACTAGTGAAGCTCAGGTCTGAATCAATTATAACACCAAGATTTCTAACCTGGGTCAAGGTGAGCAAAAACCTCCCATAAAATAAATTGTTGTCCAACTTGTAGACATTCAGGGTGAAAGACCTGAGGTTTACAGCGGTGGTCAAATGACTCCTTGAGGCTGTTTTAGTGGTAAACAGAGAACAGGAGTACAGATCCCTGGTCCATCCAGATATACATCCATCTCAGCTCCATCCATGTCGATAACCTACCAACCCGCCTATCCCAAAGGTTCTGGACAGATCTGGTGACTCTGGAGACCACTGGAGACTAGTTAGAGATGGTCTGAGCTTTGTGACATGGTGAATGATCATGCTGAAGCAGCCATCAGAAGATGGGTCCATGTGGTCGTAAAGGGACGAACATGGTCAGCAACAAGACTCAGGTAGGCTTTGTTGGTAAACCAGGTTCAGGCGGTACGGAGGGGTCCAGAGCTGGACCAGAAAACCACCACCAGCATCAGCCTGAAGCATTGATGGATCCATGCTTCCATGTTGGTGACACCAGATTCTGACCTGACAGCAGAAGCACACACTCGGACCAGGAAAGGTATTTCTCAACAGATGAATGAATTTAGCCAAGCCAACTTTATTTATAAAGCACTTTACAAACAGCCCACACTGACCAAAGTGCTGAACATAAAAGCATACGAGCATTAAACAGAATAAAATAAAATACAATAGAAAAAGTGAAAAGCACACGAAGATGAAGGAAAAACACTAAAATCAAACAGAAATCCAATAAATCGTGCTGGGTCAAAGCCAAGCTGGCTTCAAAGTCTCCGGTGAGGAGGCCTTAAACAAGAGCAGCAACAGCGAAGGCCCTGTCTCCTCTGAGCTTAGCTGTGTCCTCAGAACGTCCAGGACCAACTGGTCAGATGACCTGTGCGACCGGGAAGAGGAGTGAATATGCAATCACTCTTTTGACTCATTGTTTCTGTTTAAATCTGATTTTGGAACTCAGCTAACCTTTCCCTTTTTGACCAGATGTAATACAACGCCAGCCTCTAGTCTGGATGAACAAGTACCTTTATCCCTGCTATGGCTTCCTGTCGTGTTCGGGTCAAATCTGACAGATTTACAGCTACGATAATAAAAATTGTCTTTCTGATTGCCTCAAGGCCTTATGATATCCTCCACAATATGCACTTGAACATACAAAAGTCATGATCACCGTTTTATTGAATTTTGAGTGTTTTAATCGACCTTGTTACAACTGTAGTGGTCCTGGTCAAAAGTGACATAGCACCATACGAAATGATTGGGGTATAAACTCACTCACTCACTCACTCACTCACTCACTCACTCACTCACTCACTCACTCACTCACTCACTCACTCACTCACTCACTCACTCACTCACTCACTTGCAGACAGAGGAAGTTAAGCCAGAGTGGAAAACACCAATGAAGATAACGCCAGGGCCATCGCGGTATGTGACATCTACTACTTTATTTGGTGTGGATGACATCAAGTCCAGCTTCCAACTCTTTTTACCAGAGTCTACCGAGAGAACTGCAGAGGTGTGACCAAGTCACTGCTTTGCAAGTCACAAGTAAGTCACAAGTCTTTCCAGTCATGACTCGAGTCAAGTCCAAGTCGAGTCCAAAGTCAATTATCTGGAAGTCCAAGTCAAGTCCAAGTCCTTAACTTTGAATTTTCAAGTCAAAATCAAAATCAAGTCATCTGTCCAACTTCAATTTAATGACAATGATAATAAATAAATTCCAGAAATAAAGCTTCTTAAAACTTCATTTATTTGCTCAAACAGCAGAAAGTGCAACTGACACTTATTATAAACAACGTGATGCTGCATTTAGCAGTACAAAATGCTCAAGTCATCATCAAGTCAACAGATGCAAGTTGATTCGAGTTACAAGTCATTGGTCTTCAAGTCAGAGTCAAGTCATAAGTCTTTATAGATTTTCTCAAGTCAGGTCAGAAGTCATTAAAATAATGACTCGAGTCTGACTCGAGTCCAAGTCATGTCACTCAAGTCCACACCTCTGGAGAATTGTACTGGAGATGACAAATCTAGAGGGGAAGCGTGTGTTTGGGGACACCTGGAGAGAAATCGACCTGGTTGACCTTCAAGCCTTCACAGGTCTGATGATTTTAGCAGGAGCATATCTGTCAAACAACGAGGTTACAAACACTCTGTGGGATGCAGATTCTGGCAGGCCTCTGATCCGGGCACCTATGTCCTTACAACACTTTCACATCTTCAAGAATTATTCCACTTGAAAACAGAGATACACGACCCGTCCGCTGGCAAAATTACAAACTGGCTGCCATCAGGAACACTTGGGACAGGTGGGTGGAGCACCTAACACTTATGTCCAGTCCAGGCCCTGAGGTGACAGTTGATGAGCTCTGAGCCCCTAGAGACCACAAAACAAGCCTGAGATGCTACAAATGTGATGCCTATTTTTGTAAGGCCCACTCTGAACTGAGCTTCACATGCCAGTCATGTGCATGAATGCACACGCACACACACACACACACACACACACACACACACACACACACACACACACACACACGCACGCACGCGCACGCACGCACACACACGCACGCACGCACGCACACACACACACACACACACACACACACACACACAACCATGTTGAGTTTGGTCTCTGTTTTTCCATCTTACTATTACATCACATGTTCCGTTTGCCATATATTCTCAGGGCCTAATTTGATTCTCACTGCAGTAATTTTTGTCTAATTCTATAAATGCATGTTAAATACTACTTTCAGACATTGTTCACATCTACGGATTGTTGAATAAAAATTTGGTGGTGAAAAAATGTTTTCTGTGCTGATTTAAGAGCAGTTAAAACAGACCGGGAACACTAAAGGAAGGAGCGGGAGGTGAACACGACAGGACGGTTAAGGTGTCCATCAGCAAGATCTGAAAGAGTCAGTTTTAGAAAAGCATGAACACATCGTTTTAGTGTCAACCAAATGCTCAGGTAGTGTTAAATGGATGGTGAAACCAGACGTATATGGACTCCATGAATAATGGATGTTATAACCAGAGGGTCGAAGACGTGTGAAGAATTCATCCCTGCAGTTCTCTGAGGAGTCGGCTAATCGTGTTAAAGAGCCTGAGCTCATAGAAACCAGGAGCACCGTGTGATACATCTGATGTTTGAGGGTTAAAAACCGGCTAATTTAGTCTGTTTTTAGAAGACTGACATGATGGTTTCACTAGGATACAGGTGTGTGTTCAGGTCTGGATTAAGATCAACAAGGAATCGCCAAATCCATAAAACAGCTAGGTACCGTAATTTCCGGACTATAGAGCGCACCTCAATATAAGCCGCACCAACAACAAAAAAAAAAAAAGGTTTTCTACACACACACCACACTCAAATCCAAGCCGCGGCCCGGCAGCCACATGCAGGTCTCCGGCGCACAGCGCATGTACGGCCATAACCTAAGATAATTAGACAGAAAGACACTACACGGAGGTTTTTCGTTGTTGTTTTATTTCAACAAAACAAATTTTAAACACGGGTGAACGTGCCTGCAAGTTTAGAAAAGAAAACAGCACTGATAGCGTTCATATTTCTGGATGGTTATAAAATAAAAACAGAACTGACGCGTTATTACCGGTCATTTGCATGTTAAGAAGAAAAGAACAGCGCTGACACAGCATTAATAAGCCCCGGATGATTAGAAAATAAAAACTGCACACAAAACATGCCTGGTTAGTAAATAAAACACACGTGCCTACCAGAAAAAGTCATTCGCTCTCATCTTCCTCCTGCGCACTAAAGCTATTAAAGTCCTCTTCTTCAGTGTCGGAGTTGAACAGCCTCAGAAGAGCTTCGTCACATACCTTTTCTGTGGCGATGTCAGTGTCGCTGCCCGTGTTGCTGTCATCATCCCCGGGTGAAGCTGGCTTGAATGAGTTCTTCCTGCTGCCGTCTCCAGCGCCGAACCAAGGATTCATTCATGCCAAGCTCACGTGCAGCAGCACTGTTTCCCTCCTTTACTGCCAGATCGATGGTCTTCAACTTAAATGCGGCAACATATGAACTCTTACGTGTAGTTACCATGATGAGGGGTATGGATTTGAAACAAATTCTTCGTCGTGCCGGCTGCTTGCATGTGCTAAATTAAAATGAGCAATTTCTTCCATTTCCACTTTTGACTTCCACCTGTTTCACTATCTGCTAAAGCGCCCCCTAGTGGCCGGTGAAGGAAAATCTTCAGTAAAGCCGCACCTCATTATAAGCCGCATGGTTCAAAGCGTGGGAAAAAAGTAGCGGCTTATAGTCCGGAAAATACGGTAGTTACTTAGTTAGTTAGTTTGTATTTATGGTGATGAACAACCTAAACTTCCATGCTAATTCCTCTAATCCCAGGGAGGGCATCTTTTCTTGCGTCGTCTGAAGAAAACAGCTTTGGAAAATGGAGCACAGGACTGTTTTAATGCTAAATTGCACAAAAATGTGTTTTTTTCTTCCATGAGAGCAGCTTTAATGCTCCATCTGGGAACATTTCTGTCAACAACAAATCTGAATAATTGTAAGCCTTTGAATGTTGTACAGAGCGGGGAAGGTTCCTCCTGACGTTCATCAGATTGAAGTGAAAAGTGTCAGTCAGCATCAAATCCAGGAAGGAAGCAGCTCTACAAGATCAAACAGAGACTTTTTCACCTTTCTGCTGGTTTTGTAGCACAGAATAAATATGCGTGAAATAAGTGGCTTTGCTCTGAGAACACAGACTCAGTTCTGCTGCAACAAGAAGACTCCTGTGTGACTAGAGCAGTCAGAGCAACCGTTCAGTTCTTCACTTTCATGAAGATACTTAGAAATCTGGAAACATTAGTCCATCTGTTCATCCATCCATCCATCCATCCATCCATCCATCCATTCATCTATCCATCCATTCATCCATCCATCCATCCATCCATCCATTCATCTATCCTTCCATCCACCTGTTCATTCATCTGTCTATCTATCCATCCATCTCTCTATCCATCCATCCATTCATCTATCTTTCCATCCATCCATTCATCTATCCATCCATCCATCCATCCATCCATCCATCTATCCACCTGTTGGTTCATCTGTCCTTCTATCCATCCATCTCTCTATCCATCAGTCAATCCATCCATCCATCCATCCAATCACCCATTTATCCATCCATCCATCCATTCATCCATCCAACCACCCATTTATCCATTTATCCATTTATCCATCCATCCATCCATCCATCCATCCATCCATCCATCCATCTACTCATCCATCCATCCATTCATCCATCCAACCACCCATTTATCCATCCATCCATCCATCCATCCATCCATCCATCCATCCATCCATCCATCCATCTACTCATCCATTCATTCATTCATCCATACATCCATACACCCATCCCCTCATTCATTCATTAAATCATCGGAAGGTTGCAGGTTCAATCCCAGCTCCGACCAGAGAATGCTGTTGTTGTGTCCTTGGGCAAGACACTTCCCCCACGATCCTGCTGGTGGTGGTCGGAGGGACTGGTGGCGCCTGTCTATGGCAGACTCGTCACTGTCTGTGCACTCCAGGGCAGCTGTGGCTACATCGTAGCTCATCACCACCAGTGTGTGGATATGTGTGTGAATGGGTGAATGACTAATTGTGTTGTAAAGCACTTTAGGGGGCTGTAGAGCCCTAAGAATGTCTTCGTCTTGGTCTTCGTCTTCCTCCGCTTATCCGGGTCCGGGTCGCGGGGGCAGCATCCCAATTAGGGAGCTCCAGGCCGTCCTCTCCCCGGCCTTGTCCACCAGCTCCTCCGGCAGGACCCCAAGGCGTTCCCGGACCAGATTGGAGATGTAACCTCTCCAACGTGTCCTGGGTCGACCCGGGGGCCTTCTGCCGGCAGGACATGCCCGAAACACCTCCCCGGGGAGGCTTCCAGGAGGCATCCTGACCAGATGCCCAAACCACCTCAACTGGCTCCTTTCGATCCGGAGGAGCAGCGGTTCTACTCCGAGTCCCTCCCGAATGTCCGAGCTCCTCACCCTATCTCTAAGGCTGAGCCCGGCCACCCTACGGAGGAAACTCATTTCGGCCGCTTGTATCCGCGATCTCGTTCTTTTGGTCATTACCCAAAGCTCATGACCATAGGTGAGGATTGGGACGTAGATCGACCGGTAAATCGAGAGCCTGGCTTTCTGGCTCAGCTCCCTCTTCCCCACGACAGATCGGCTCAGCGTCCGCATCACTGCAGACGCCGAACCAATCCGCCTGTCGATCTCCCGATCCCTCCTACCCTCACTCGTGAACAAGACCCCGAGATACTTAAACTCCTCCACTTGAGGTAGGACCTCTACCCCGACCTGGAGGTGGCAAGCCACCCTTTTCCGGTCGAGAACCATGGTCTCAGATTTGGAGGTGCTGATCCTCATCCCAGCCGCTTCACATTCGGCCGCGAACCTACCCAGCAAGAGCTGAAGGTCAGAGCTGGATGAAGCTAGGAGGACCACATCATCCGCAAAAAGCAGAGACGAGATTCTCCTGCCACCAAACTCGACACACTCAACACCACGGCTGCATCTAGAAATTCTGTCCATAAAAGTGATGAACAGAACCGATGACAAAGGGCAGCCCTGGCGGAGTCCAACCCTCACTGGGAACAGGTCCGACTTACTACCGGCTATGCGGACCAAACTCACGCTCCTCTGGTAAAGGGACTGAATGGCCCTTAACAGAAAGCCACCCACCCCATGCTCCTGGAGCGTCCCCCACAGGGTGCCCCTGGGGACACGGTCATAAGCCTTCTCCAAATCCACAAAGCACATGTGGATTGGTTGGGCAAACTCCCATGCCCCCTCCATCACCCTTGCAAGGTTATAGAGCTGGTCCACAGTTCCACGGCCAGGACGAAAACCACATTGCTCCTCCTCTATCTGAGATTCAACTATCGATCGGACCCTCCTCTCCAGTACCTTGGCGTAGACCTTTCCAGGGAGGCTGAGGAGTGTGATCCCCCTATAGTTGGAACACACCCTCAGGTCACCCTTCTTAAAGATGGGGACCACCACCCCGGTCTGCCACTCCCTAGGAACTGCCCCCGATGACCACGCAATGTTGTAGAGACGTGTCAACCATGACAGCCCTACAACATCCATAGCCTTGAGATACCCAGGACGAACCTCATCCGCCCCCGGGGCTCTGCCGCTGTGTAGTTGTTTGACTACCTCAGCAACTTCTGCCCCCGAGATCGGACAGTCCATCCCCAGGCCTCCCAGCTCTGGTTCCTCCTCGGAATGCGCATTGGTGGGATTGAGGAGCTCCTCAAAGTATTCCTTCCACCGTCCGACTATAGCCTCAGTTGACGTCAGCAGCTCCCCATCCCCACTGCAAACAGTGTGAGCGAGTTGCTGCCTTCCTCTCCTGAGGCGCCGGACAGTTTCTCAGAACCTCTTTGGAGCCGATTGATAGTCTTTCTCCATGGCCTCACCAAACTCCTCCCACGCCCGAGATTTTGCCTCGGCAACTGCCACTGCTGCACCCCGCTTGGCTATCCGGTACCTGTCTGCTGCCTCCGGAGACCCACAGACCAGCCACGCCCTGTAGGCCTCCTTCTTCAGCCTGACGGCTCCCCGAACCTCTGGTGTCCACCAGCGGGTACGGGGGTTGCCACCACGACTGGCACCGGCCACCTTACGACCACAGCTAGCAACAGCCGCCTCGACAATCGCAGAGTGGAACAAGGCCCACTCGGACTCAATGTCCCCCACTGCTCTCGGGACGTGGTCAAAGCTCTGCCGGAGGTGGGAGTTGAAGACCGTCTTGACAGGTTCTTCTGCCAGGCATTCCCAGCAGACCCTCACTATGCGTTTGGGTCTGCCAGGTCTACGCGGCATGTTCCCTTGCCATCTGATCCAACTCACCACCAGGTGGTGATCAGTTGACAGCTCCGCCCCTCTCTTCACTCGGGTGTCCAAAACATACGGCCGCAGGTCAGATGATACGACTACAAAATCTATCATTGACCTGTGACCTAGGCTGCCCTGGTACCAAGTGTACCGGTGGGCATCCTTATGTTCGAACATGGTGTTCGTTATGGCCAAACTGCGGCTTGCACAGAAGTCCAATAACAAAACACCGCTCGAGTTCAGATTAGGTGGGCCGTTCCTCCCAATCACAACCCTCCAGGTCAAGCTGTCATTGCCCACGTGAGCATTGAAGTCCCCCAGCAGGACAATGGAGTCCCCTGATGGAGCACTATCTAGCACTCGTCCCAGGGACTCCAAAAAGGGTGGGTACTCTGAACTGATATTTGGCCCATAAGCACAAACAACAGTCAGGACCCGTTCCCCGACCCGAAGGCGCAAGGAAGCTACCCTCTTGTCCCCCGGGGTAAACCCCAACACACAGGCAGAGAGACTCGGGGCTAACAAAAAGCCAACCCCAGCCCTCCGCCTCTCACCCGGAGCAACTCCAGCAAAGTAGAGTGTCCAACCCCTCTCCAGGTCTCGGGTTCCAGAGCCAATGCAATGTGTCGAGGTGAGTCCGACTATATCTAGCCGGTACCGCTCAACCTCTGCCACAAGCTCCGGCTCCTTCCCCGCCAGCGAGGTGACGTTCCATGTCCCAAAAACTAGTTTTCTTGTCCGGGGATTGGACCGCCAAGGCTCCCTCTTTGGTCTGCCACCCGATTCGCATTGCACCGGACCCTTCATGTTCCTCCTGCGGGTGGTGGGTCCACAGTTGGACGAGCCCATGTATCCGGTTCGGGCTGGGCCCGGCCGGGCCCCATGGGCGAAAGCCCGGCCACCAGGCGCTCGCTCACGGGCCCCAACCCCAGGCCTGGCTCCAGGGTGGGACCCCGGTAACCCTCCGGGCCGGGTACTCCGACTCTTCGTTTTAACCGCCATGAAAGATCCTTCGAACCGTTCTTTGTCTCACCCTTCACCTAAGACCAATTTGTCATGGGAGACCCTACCAGGGGCACTAAGTGCCCCAGACAACATAGCTCCTAGGATCATTAGGGCACTCAAACTCCTCCACCACGATAAGGTGACGGTTCAAGGAGGAGCCCTAAGAATGTGCTATTCAAATACAGGCCATTTACCATTTGTTAAAAGGAACTTTCCTACACTGGCTGATGCTGTTGGTGCTGGACCCACAGATATGTGATCTTCTGTAGCTTACGAGGCTCTAATGAGGCGTGGTGGAACTTCCATGGTCAACTTGAAAAGTGCTGACTTTGTCTTTTTAACTTAATACACATAATTTATATGCTGTGCTGAGATTATTTTGCATCATAAATATTTGATTTATTCCTTCATGTAAACAAGCGTGCCGCCTCCAACCCAAGGTGATGAAATGCTGATATTTGCTCCCTGCCTGTTTCTGCTGGAACAAATTGGTCAAACTGGCCAAAAACAGTTTTATGGTGCAGTCTTTAAATAAAATGACATTTAGAAAGAGGACTGAGAGCTTGATTCATGTTCTGGGAAAGGCTTCCATCCTCCCCGAGCAGGTGCCCAGTCCTGGTCTTGGAGGGCCACTATCCAGCATGTTTTAGTTGTCTTCCTGCCTCAACACACCTGATTTACTTGGCAGGTGATTAGCAGGCTAATGCAGAGGCTGATGAGCTGCTGAACAAATGATGCAACCCCTGAATCAGAAGTGTTGGAACAGAGAGACCACTAAAACATGCAGGATTACGGCCCCCCAGGACCCCTACCCTAAAGCAGCTGAGTGTCCTACAGCTGCTGCCGTTCTTTTAGTCCTTGCAGCACATTCTTCTAGATCTTAAACACACAAACATCCACTTATCCTAAAACTGCTTGCTTTGGGTTCCACTGACATCTGATGTGCAGGACAGATCCCCCCCCCCCCCACCCCCACCCCCCACCCCCCCATACTGAAGACTTTTATTAATTCTGTGGAATTCCTGAGAGTAATGAAATACAGTAATCCAGTCTTTATGTAATAAATGCATGAACTAGTTTTTCAGCATCACTCCTGGAAAGATTATTCTGATCTTAGCAAAATTCCGAAGGTGGAAGAAAAAAATCCTACAAACCTAATTAACGTGAGATTTGAATGACACGTCCTGGTCAAAGATAACACCAAGGTTCCTTACTTTCGGTCAGCGGTGTGCATCCAGTTTATCTCAAAATAAAGCCCATAAAATGTGTTTGCTTCTTCTGGTGTTATTAATGACAGGGATTTGATAGTGTAACGTGATGGAAGTAGTTACTTTTACTGAATGATCAATAAGACGTGATATTCCATATAAATATGAATTATCATACTGATTGGTCTTTGAATATTAGAATTAATATGAACTTAGGTTCTTTGGACTACCAGGGAAATGCACATGCCATATTAATTTAGACAAAGTCAAGAATATGTTTATGAAAATAAATTTTATTATATATTTTTAAACTATT